>NC_082696.1:14972180-15255113 GCF_949987515.2 Delphinus delphis
ATTCACTCTACAGGCCACACACAGTCTGAGCAGTAGCCTCTGGCGGTCGTGCCTGACCGGCACTCTTATCCCGGCTTTTCGGTACCCGTAGGGGGGCTCCATGTGGTGCAGGGGGGTCTGCCTCTGCCTCGTCCGCAGGATGGTCATGACGGTCACTGGACACACTGGTGGGTCAGGACGGGGATGTGCGGCAAACAGGGCCGTCAGGGGATTCCTGAATACAGCTGACCCTGAACGACACGGGTTTGAACTGCAGCAGGCCCACTTACACAGGGCTGTTTTCCAATAGCAAATGGTACACAACTACACAACCCGTGGCTGGCTGACTCTGTGGATGTGAAACTGCAGACCCAGAGGGCCCACAAGCTATACGTGCATTTGCCACTGTGCTAAAACTGGCGCCCCTAAGCCTGGCGTTGTTCAAGGGTCAACCGTACCAACAGGCAGTCTGTGGGAGAGACAAGGTTTGTCTTCCTCTGGGATAGTGGGGTTTTACGTTTGAAGTAGGTCACTCTGTGATATGGAGGGCATCCCTTCCAGAGAGGCAGGGCTGAGAAACGGACAGCTGAAGCCGGAAGGCAGCAGTGGCTAAAGCCAGACGATCCTAGAACTCTGTTATCTCGGTCAGTTCTTCTTTCTGTATACACTTGAGTTGAGTTTCTCTTAATGCCATGAAAAGCGAGTTCTGACGAGCACAGTGAGGGTCAGACTTCGCTGGCCAGGAGCCCCTGCCTGGGCCACCAGCCTGGAGCAGGGGCTGTTCGGCGGGGCGGGCCCTGCGGGGGACGCGGGAGAGCACTGAGAAGCTGCCTGGGAGGTGGAGCCACGGTGGCCCGAGTCCCAGGCAGGTGGTCTCTTCCCATAGAACAAGGGTCGGCATGTCTGCTCAATCGCTTGCATGAACAGCTCTTCCTTTGCTCACGTGGGCCCCTACCCATGGCTGTGAGACGGGAGTGGCACTGCAGATGGTCCTAAATTAAATCACACCAAAGGTCCAAAAGTGTAAAGAAATGTGCAGGAGGTCATTTACGACCATTAACACATTTTTTCAAGATTAGCAAACATTTGCTACCTTGAAAAGTTATAAGCTATGATTTCGTTTAATATTTTAAGGTTTTTGTTTGGAACTATGGTGAGTATTAAACCAGTCTTCACTAAATTGCACTTAAAAACCCCAAACCTACCAAACCTCTATTTCCAACAAGTTAAAAACAATTTAACACTTCAAGGAAATTTATCAGGAATTTAAGGAATGGCACAAAGAGAAAAAATTTTAATTTATGACATGCAAAGTGAATTTTTTTGGAAGCGAACTCTGTAAGTGAAATCAGAGTTTTGAAAGAGACAACTCCTCAAATTGACTATTTCTGCCAAATATTAACCTTATTTTCATTCTTTGATTTTGCAAGACTTTAAAATAGTATATTTTTAAGACCAACAATTTGATTATGTATTTTGAGAAACTCTCAATCTGTGAGTTCATCCAGGAGTGGCCTGGTCCCAGTGGAAAGATTCATGACAAAGAAACACTGAATATCTTTTCAAATTCTAAGTAGCATGTGCTGGAAACGAACACTCCCAGGAATACTCATAACTCCCTGCAACAACTATAATATTACACTGCGTTTTATTCAAATTATTGCCCTCTTGAAAAAAAAACTGGAGCACAAATTCAAGTCTTTGGTTTTGAAGGTATATTTGAAAATATACCTTCAAAACCAAAGACTTGAATTCGTGCTCCAATTTCATTAACTTCCAGCTTGAGTCCAGATAACGTGATGGACACTGCCACTTCCCATTCTTGACATCTGGCTGTTTAATTATTCTATTCGCTTAACTGTCTAAATATATTTGCATAAGTTTACAACAGTATCAGATGGAAGGCTTCATGAATCTGTCAATATTATATTTGGCCAGCTTAATGGAAAGGAAACGTTATGCTAAAAGCACAAAAATTCTGAACAGGGAAATAAGCAAACTGCCCTTACATCCACATAAGACATATTTGTTGGTAAAATATAAAAGAAAAGAAAGATGGGTGTTTCACCTGATTACTATCTTACAAAATATTCAGTCTTTTTCTTATGCTACGCTGCACACCATCAGTTAATTATGTTTGAAAGCTGAAAGAACAAAGACTGCTTAGATGACAAATGAGGCAGTAAATGAAGCTGAGATAGGAATAAAGATTCAAGAGGGAAATATTTTGTTTCTTTTTTAATATGCATTTTGAGACTATACAAATGACCTGCAACTTATTTTAAAATCGACATTCTACCATTAAGTTTGACTCTGTACATATTACATGATATCCCCTGAGACAACTTAGAATGATGCAAAATGGGCTATTAATAATCACACAGAAAGCAGCAAACACATGTGAATGCATCAATCTAGCCATAAAAGGGCTCGAGGGGGCATGAGAGGAGGTTACCTGTTCAGGCACCAAAGTTAACTTCGAAGACCAAAGCCGACTTACATGTGTTGAGTTCAATGGATGTCTTACAGAACTCCAGTCAACATTGCTTTCTAGTACTTGTCTATCCAAGTTTAAGGCCACCCAGGAATGAAATCCAAAACTAAGTAAATATGCAGCAACCTCATTTGACAGTTTTCAAGTTCCAGTTTATCCTTTATCAGAGCTTCAAGCAAAAACCTAACATGTTTTGAGTTTGACTTCTTTTCATTTCCCATATCCAAGGGGTCACCCTGCCCACACTCTTGCCCCGACACACCGCTAATATATTGTGTTTTTCTCTTTCCTGACCCTAGGGAATAAGTTCGTGAAGGCAAAGACTTTGCCACATTCACCTTTTTATTCCTAGTGGCAAACAGAGTGGAAACATAAAAATTTGTTGAATGGACACAAGAGGAAAGAGATGGGAAAGATCCTAATAATTTGCTGCCCGTTGATAATCCAGATGGATTGACCATGAATGGTTGACTTAGCGGCTGCTTAGAAATTTCTTCCGTGTGGAGGCCTCGATGTGATCAACTCGACTTTTTAGGGTCCAAGGATTCACTGTGAAGTAAGTTGCATTAAGCAAACTTACAAAGTCTGTTTTATCATCTAAATCCCATTTTATTCATTTTGGGTGAGGTATGACTTAGCCATTTTGAGAAGGCAGTGCAGAATGATGGAAAGAGCAACAGACATGAAACAGAAAAAAGCACAGGCAAGCCGCAGAGTAGGGTCCTAGTTAGTAGGGTCCTAGTTTTCTCATTTATATAATGAGAGAGTTGAACTGGACGATCTCCAGCATGGTGGTTGGGAGACATCCAGGGGTGGGCTTCCTCTCTTTGTGATGCTCGTTTTAGTAGTGCTAATGACTCCAGAACATTTAATTTATAGCCCAGATCTCTTTACCGAACCCTAGACCCAATAACCAATTGCCCAGTGGACATCTTCACTTGAACTTACAACAAATGCTTCAGACTCAGAATGTTCAAAACGGAATTCGCTATCGTGCGGAAGAGAGAAAGCTACCCTTAGACCTGTTTGCAAGGCTGGCGTCTGGGAACCTGACTTTTGAAAGGGTTTATACTGAACACCTGCTTCTCTTGCGGGAGTCTGGAATTTGGTGAGTGCCAGGCAGAGGGTGCCTACGTTCCTCTGCACTTCACCCCATGTGCCTTTTCCCTTAGCTGATTTTGCTTTGTATCCTTTTGCTGTAATAAATTGTAACTGTGAGTATGACTATATGCTGAGTCCCTCTAGTGAATCACTGGGGGTGGTTTGGGTTCCCCCAACACAATTATTTGCCTCCTAAAATTGGTTTGTCCTCCTTTTTTGCTTATCTAAGTAAACGACAATCAGACCCACCTGGGGAACAAGTCAGACATTTGAGCCATTTTTTTATTTTTTTTTTGCTGTACGCGGGCCTCTCCCATTGCAGAGCACAGGCTCCGGACGCGCAGGCTCAGCGGCCATGGCTCACGGGCCCAGCCGCTCCGCGGCATGTGGGATCTTCCCGGACCGGGGCACGAACCCGTGTCCCCTGCATCGGCAGGCGGACTCTCAACCACTGCGCCACCAGGGAAGCCCTTGAGCCATTTCTGAATTCTCTCCTCCCCTCTCCTGCTTATTGAGTCCAGCTCATTCTACCCCCATAATCCCTCTGGTATCCATGTCCTCCTTCACCTTCACTGGCTCTGCTGCAGGCTAGGCTGTGCGCTTCTCGCCTTCCTAACTATCCGTACTACCACCTCCTAACTAGGTATTCATGCCTGTGGTCTCCTTTCTCTCCAAATGGCTCTAAACTGTGAACACAGTGATGACATTGCTCTGCTTAAAATCCACAGGTCCTGCAGAATTCAGTTCTGATTCCTAAGCTTGGCCCTCAAGGCCTCGCACGACCTGGGCCTTAGCTTCCTGCCCAGTGTCACTGCTCTCGCTCCGTCCAAATCTCTTGTTGCCCGCACGCACGATCACCATAGCACCACGTTCCGTCTCACCTTGATGCTTTATGTGTTGTTGTTTTCCTGTCCCACGTCACCTGACTAGCCTCTTCTCATCCCTCACAAGTAGGATGAGGCAACCCCATGCCCAGCCTGAGCTCCCCAACCCTGCCAGCTCCCAGTGCCATCTGCTCCCATGGGCTCTGGGGCACCTCTGCATCCCTCTGTCTCTCAGGAGGAAAGAGCGCTCGGCTCTTTAAGGTGTTAATATATTTAACTGCTGCCCCTCACTAGCCCGTGAACTCCATGAGGGCAAGGTCCAGTCCTTTTGTTGTTTTGTTTGTTTGTTTCTCATGGCCTAGTGCACAGCGCTCTTCGATAAATATTGTATGAGTGAATCAGAAATAAGGCATTTGTGTGGTCGCACAGTGATGCATTCATTAAGCTCGAATGCCCTGATGAATCATCACCATTAGCTTGAGTATCTGAAGTGCATCTAAAGGAAGAGGATTAGTCACTGCCAAGGACAGAACTCTCTGCCCTGGACTCTCCTGGTGATGACAATAAAATCGTCTTCTCCAGAGCTCCCTTTTCTCAGACCCATGTGGTCCTCTACCTTCTGTCCATAACCCACCCCGGGGCAATGCATATGATTCTTTACTATGTAAATATTAACTGAAGTGTTTTCAGCAGATTTTTCCCAATTGCTTCCCACAAATTCAGTGCTGTTTATCTAAGAGACGTCCGCTTGCTGACCGTGGCTTGCCTTGCCCTTCACTTAAATCCTAATGTCCTTCTTCAAGTCTCTACTGTTCCCTTCCTACAATATATGAAGGATTTGAATTTGGAACCAAGCAGAGCCCAAATCCATTGGAAACACTGACTTACCTGTAAATGAAATTGACTCCCCGGTGCATTAGGCAACGTACCGAGGAAGAGCCCTTCCCTACCACCTCATGGATGATGTGTACACATGTCCTCAGGACAGAGAGCACAGCCAACCTCCAGGCTGAGTGTCTGAAATGCAGGGTCAGGTAAACTTGAGAAACTGCTCTGGCAAATGCCAATCTACGTGCCTTGATTAGCAAGAATACTCAGTATCTCGGTTAGTTTTCAGGAATAAAAATTATTTAACAAAATGGTAAGAGAAGGGCCTTAATACTTAGGTAAGTACCTGATAGCTTTTAGAACATCTGCATCATTTAGCAGTTGTCGTTTCTCACAAAAGAGAAGGACATGCTCAAATTTTATACTCTGATTTGATAAAAAACCCAATCAACATCCAGTTTAGGACTACAGTGGCTTGGAGCTGACAGAGACCAGAGGCCGTCATCTCATCAGCGAGGTGAAGGGCCTTGGCCTGGGGCAGAGGCAAGACTTTAAGTCGAGATGGGGCAATGCCTCATTTAGGGCGCTCACCACGGCACCATCCTGCCCTTCATCCTGATGCTGTCTCACTTCTGGTGGAAAAAAAAAAAAAAAATTCCTTCCGAAGTTTTGAGAAAGGCGCTATATTGGTTCAAGTGTCATCAAATAAGTTAAAACAGTAAAAACAACCCATGGTCCACACCTGCAGATGCTCTTAGCACTTGGCCAGGCCATGCCCAGCCATGCAGATGGGGGCAGGAGTCCTCGGGAAGGAGGGGACCAGGGCTTTGCTGCAGGTACAGGGTTGGGTGTGTGCGTGAGCCGTGGCTCTCCCTTCTGGGGAGGTGGGGGACAAATGACACGTATCCCACAGAGCATAATTTTCACGGTACAGCTCTGTCATGAGGGTTCAGTGGGCTTCTGTAGGCTAATTATCATCGATGTCACTGAAGAATTTGCAAGTGTATAATGCAGTTCATGATTCTTGCTGGCCTGTGGGTCATCCTTAAAAGCAAGCAAATGGCACATTTCTGCAAAGAGTACCAACAAGCTTCTGCAGGATCAGAAAAGCAGCCTCCACCAAAGGCCAAACACGGATGTGACAGACCCCAAGAATCAGTGCCCCCATACTTCCTGCTCCTTTATGAAACCCAACATGGTCCCGACCTGCCCAGAGTCTCAAGCTGCACTAGATACATATCGTTCTTGTCTCTCTGTGAAGCTATTTATATTTCATTAAAACGTCAGTGCGGTCAATCAGCTTAAGCCCTTACTAGGTACGGAAATGAAACACGGAAAGAAGAAATTGAAACCGCTAATCTATAAGCCGTGGGCCGTCCCTGAATGGCAATGAAAATAAGGATTTTGTGTAGTGCTTTCCTCAAAGGTAAGACTATTCTGGGCAGTGTATGCATTGAGAAAGATACAGTAGAAACACATTTTATTGTATACATATTGTATGAGTGTGTGTGTGTGTGTGTGTGTGTGTGTGTGTGTGTGTGTGAAAGTCTAGATCTCTTTAGCCCTGGAGCATTCTGGGTGGTATCTCTATTTCGACTTTGCCCCCTAATCTTCTGAAGTCTGGTTTCAGAAGGTGGAGGTTTTCAGCAAACAACTTCAGGAGGCTTTTACTTTAAAATGAAGTTTAAGAAATTGACAGGAATCAGGAAAATATACACTGAATAAACATCAAGGTCCTGTTAGAAAGTAGGTGTGTGGTCCAGGCATCCTACAGTTATTAGAACCGAGCTGTTTATTAGTTTCAGAGCTTCTTGACAACCCAAGAAAAAGGGGAGAACACTCAGGCCAACGATGTGTCTTGAAAAGGTATTTCCATTTCCTTGGGAAAACAGCACAGAAAACAAAGTAAATAACCCCAAAATACTACTGTCACTTAAGATCGGAAGAAATTCATTCAATAGCTAGAACCTACTGTGTGCCAAGCGCTGGGCCTGGCAGCCGACAGGTCAGGGTTATAATCTCCAGGGACAGCAGGGACTGACTCTATTCTATCACGTTGGCTGAGCAGGGTCCTACGGCCTAGCACATCAATCATTGGGCTGGTAGGGTTGACAATACTTTTGTGAAATTAAGGAACCAAATCAAGTCTCTCACCTGAAGAGATGACCAACCTATCCCCAAGAGAGAAAGAGCTCAGTAGAAAACAATTCTGGACCCCTTTGACCTTTTAAAGCACATTCATTAATGGGTGACAGAAACACCAAGATCCACATCAAAAAAAAAAAAAAAAAAAGGGTGACATTATTCTGATTTAGAAGATACTCAAGGCAATAGTTTCAACCAGGAAAGCCTGGTTGAAAAATGTCACAATGAAAAATTTACCTTTGAGCAACACAGCTTTCTGCCAAGCAACCCAAAGTTTAGTTAGACAGTTTATCCTAAGTTACTACAATATTAAAGCTATAATGCAATTAATGGCTATCAAGCAATAAGGTTTTGGATATCATCTGCTCACATAATGGGATTAGTTTTAGAACAGGTCGTTTGAAGCCACTCTTTCTAATTGGACAGCTACCAGAATCAAGGCTCGTGTCCAGTAATGGATAGGATGTGAAAATAAGGCCATATAATCAGCAGGAAGATGATATAATATTTCTGAGGAGGCAACGATGGGGCTGAATCAAGGTTTTACTACTTACTGGCTCCATGATCAGGGCAATTTACTTAATGTCTCTGTCCTCGGTTTCCCTCTGTGTAAACAAGGGCAGTGATGTTACCTACCTGGAAGGGGGCAGTGAGCATCAGATGAGTTAATATATACTGCTGAAAACGCTGTCTGGCTCTGATGTTAGTGCTGATTACAGTTTTAATTTTTATCGTTGTAATTTAAGTAAACATCCCTTTGTTTCTACTTGCTTTTTCTATGCATTTTTACACCGTTGACATTATAGTCTATGAATCCCATTTATTTTCCCACTAAACAAACCAGTTATTTCTCCAAGTCATTAAACATTATAAGCATATAGCTGCTGTATGTATTTAGAGACAATCATTCCGGTCCTGAAACTATCCAGACATTAGTATCTTCAACCCTCCCTTCAATGATTCCTTTTCGCATCACACATTACATCTAGGGGAAGAGAATGGATTATTTTGGGGGCTAGAAAAGATGTGAGCTTATGTGCTCAACAGAGAAGATACGGAAGAAATAAAATCACAATAGAAGATCTGTGAAAACGTACAGAACTACTGTAGACAGAGTTTTTGTTTGTGTTTAATAATACACAGAGAGCAGTGCCTGCATGTTGATAACACAGGAAGGAGGACAGGATGTCAGGGTAAGATGCAGAGTAGCCCCGTGCACTTGAGATGAACTGGACATTCCACCCTTGTCCTCAGCTTGAATGTGTGAACACAAAGAAGTGCTGAAGAGGGATTTATGGGCATTTTTTTTTTCAGTGCTGCAGAGATTCCCCATCAGGGTTTCCATGTACCATTAACTATTTATTGTCCAAAGACAAGAAGACTCTGTCTGAAATTCTAATCCATACACTTAATATTCTTCTTCTTCCTGAAATCTTCTGTTCTTTTTCCAGTGATGTGGTTACAGCGATATATTTTTTTTTTCTGTCTGTAATGCATTCTACTCCAAAGAAAGATAGCAGGTTCCAATTTAAGCCGCAAATGAAAACTAAAAGCACTTCAAAGAAGTCAAATAGATCTCCTTTTGGTATCCCATTGTTAGGTGGTGCCTCTCTCCTCTCTCCCTGTCCAAACTTTTCCATCTCTAAAATGGAGCACATTCCATTCTTTGTGACAAACTTATCAAAATTAAAATAACAACCTCCGGCTGTCAAAACAACTTCGAAAAAAAAAAAAAGAAGTCACTTGTGGTTATTGTAAATAATAAAGAACTTACAGCTACCTATGCAATGATTTTTACCCATGTGAAAACTATTTCTTTAAATAGATGGCATAAAGGACTACAAATGAGTCATTTCTAAATTCATTATTTTATAAACTTTGGAGGGAACGCCAACCACATCACGGAACGGGGAACTGGACTGACCATATGCAACTTGGAGAACCGACCTTTTGCAGAAGAGTCCTTGTTATAATTATTTTCAGGCCCAAACAAAAAACTGTCTCTTAATATGAGCAAGTACTTGGCACTTACACTTCAGGGAGAACTTTTCACATATCATTGTGATATTACAGCTTTGATGACAAGTTAACTCTTTGCCACCTGTAAGCAGACTGAACTGCTCCATAAAAAGAAAGAGCAAAGATAGTGGAAACCCAGGTTACTGGTCCCCATGGGCTTATAATAATTGTGATAGAGCGGCAAACACGCTGAAAACAGAGGATTCTGATGGGTTGGAAATATTTGTGCAAGTTCGACAAATTATGCATGGTGTCTCAGACAGAGAAAAGATTACTTCCTTTATTTTTAGGAGAATTCTCTTTATTTGTGTAATGTAGCTTGAAACAACTTTCAAAGCCTCTGACCTGCAGCAAATCACGGTCCATTCAGAAACCAAATTATCGAGGCTTAATGACTAAATGGACACAGAAATAGTATTTCACTACAGGCAACCGCATAGAGTGCAGAAACAGCTCATCTGTCCCCAGACACAGCCTGGAGCTGCCCGTTTTGACGCTTCTGGCTTTCCTTGTTACCTAGTACAAGGTCCAGCCTGGAACAGGGCTCACCAGCCCGGGCAAGGGAAACTGCTGGAAGTTTTGCTTTTCTGCCTCAAAGGCAATAAAGAATGACCCAGAGACCTTCTGTTGTGGCCATGCAGGAGGTGGCCCTGCCCATGCCCAGGGACAACCATTCACACTTACTGCTGTGAAGGGCCCCCTGGAGCTGTCAAGGCAGAGGCCTTGGAATGATCTCATTATATCCTTCCATTGGTTAAGGGCTCCCTCCCACTGCCTTCACGGTCAAGTTCAACTCCTAACTACAGGGTCTAAGGGCATCTGCAGTCAGGTGCCTGCCCACTGGTCTGTCTGGAATGATTCCCCCCTAAACGCTGCCCTTTTTCAGGACACCAAGGGCACTTCCAGGCAGCTTCTCTGCACGGCTGTCCTTTCCCTCAGGAGAAGCGAGCACCCCTTCCTCAACCCGGCACCTTCAACACTTTGCTTGGATCTATTAGTCTGTCAGCACTAAGCATCCAGGGCAGGGGCTGGGTCTTTCCCGCCTCGGTCACCCAGTGCATAGTGCACGTCAGACAGGCAACAATGTTTTGAATTGGAAGGGAACTTGGAGACTGTATCACCCGAACGTAAAAGAAGTCTCCATGTTTTTGCTCTGGCCTCTCTCCAGAGCTCCAAAAATGAATTTCTAACTGGCTGATGGATGACTTGACGGGGAAATCCAACAGGCACCTCAGACAACATGGCGCTCCCAGTCACCTCCACTGAAACACCAGCTCGCTCTTTGTGCGCCCTTCCTTCCAGGTCCTCGGGAGTCACCTTGGACCCCTCCTCATATTCCATCCATGTGCAGTTTCTGTGACTCCCAGTCGTCTCCTGGCCACACACCATCCTCTCCATTTCTACCACTACTGCCCCCATCCTGGGCCTATACCACATGCACTAAGAGCTATTATTTATTATTATTATTCCCACTGAAATGAGGGCTGAGATTCATTAACACAAAATGTGACAAGCAGTTTCCACACAAACGGCCGTATGCCAAGTGATACAGCTTGGTGAGATATTCGATCTGTAAGTCCATATCTAAACACGTTAAGAAAAATATATTTAGACCTGATTTATAGCATTGCTGGTCAGTAACTGGTTTGAAAAGAAGGGCTACGGCACTGACCCCGAAAGGCTGGAGTTACAAGCAGATAAGATAGGTGGGCATTTGAGCCTGTCCCCTTAGTGTCTTACAAGATGTGCTTTTCCAGACCGGGACTGGAGTGGAGATCCTGATACTGTGAGGTCACATCGGCAGAGGACACCTTAAGGACCCCCGTGCCCTCCGCGCAGCTGGCTGACCCCCTCACACTGGGTTGGCTCAGCCGTACGTTCTACACTGGACTCCCCAGTGTGGACAGATCAAGGGAACCAAAGGCAGGGTCTTTACCCTGGGGAGGCCTGGATTAACAGGAGACACTGGGTAAGGCGACTTGATAAAGGATAGGACACCCAAAGGAAATAAGTGCAAGAGACCTTAGCTGGGTAGAGCTGGCAGCACAAAGGCAGAGGTGTGCTTGAGTGAGAAATGCAGTGTTGGGAGGTGAGTAGGGGGTCACAATGCCAGTCCTGGGGGAAGGTTCTGGAGTGAGTAAATATGTCTTCAGAGAAGAAACACAGATACATTTGAGAACTGGATGATGGATTTTGGAAGGAACAAAGAAGCACGGGGGTTACCCAGTGACTTTCACAGGCTTTACACTCCCCAGAGCTGATTCTTGGGGTTGGGGTAAGTCTCAAACAGGAGACTGACATACACTATGGATTCAGCTTGTATTCTTAGCCCTAGGTCTCCCCCTCAGCACACTGGCCAAGGGCACATACGTAATGCAGGTACCCCTGGAAATCCTTACAGAAGGGTGGCAGTGTGACTATGAATTTTCATTCTGGGTCTTCCAGGGACTATGTACATAAATACCTCTGTTTGATCACTTAACTCAACATAAACTATTTCTCTAATACCTACTTTATACTTGTTCCCTGATTTAATTAGATCTGGCTATAGTCACTGGTATAAAATGTTTTGAATTTTCAATGATACCCAGAAAACAGCAGGGGGGAACCAACTTTTCCAAAAGCAGTATACCACAAATGTTTTATAGGGACATATACTATTTTTATTTTAACGTTTAATCTGATGTCCATGGGTGGATACTCTGATGAACACGTACATAGTTAAGCCTGTGAACTGCTATGAGCTCCAGATAACATCAACCATATTCCTCCCTCAAATTACAATCCCAGTTGAAAGCGTCATATCCTTCTTCTCAATCTAGCTTTTCTTCCTGTTCATTCATTCCCACCAAATGCTCCAACTGACTCTGACGGTGGCCCATTTATTTAATTTGAAAGCTGGTATTTTGGTTTGTATTAATTTTATTACCCTTTCTTAAACTGCTTAGCTGCTTCTGACTATATGCCTCTTAGTACGGACTAGGATAACAAAGTAAACAAAGGCAACCAAGAGGCACAGAACAAAGAGAAGCGCCACGAGCGCCAGACACTTTCATGGATGTCTTTCCTTCTGACTTGCGTATATCTTGATTGGCAGTTTTATGCTCTGAATCCAAACTGCTAAATGTGGCAGGAAACAAGTAGGCTAGAGATGGAAGTGGAAGAGGAATGGGCCAATTTCATCAATCCCTAGAGAAAACAAAAGGTCAGTACGCTGATGATAGGGGTGGACACTTAGGCGCCACAAGTACCCTTTTCTAGGTTCATAGAAAGTAAGAAAGACAGAGCCTACACATAGGGATGACTAGTGGTAAGTTAAAAATTTAAGCCAATTAAAAAATAATTAACTCAATAATAGAAATATCTGGTAACGTTATTACTCAGCACGTTTCCCAGGCTGAGGCTGATTTCATTTGAAGTAATTTTATATTTATGCTAAAAATATATTAGCATTGGACTTCGCTGGTGGTGCAGTGGTTGAGAATCCGTCTGCCAGTGCAGGGGACATGGGTTCGAGCCCTGGTCTGGCAAGATCCTACATGCCACAGAGCAACTAAGCCCATGCGCCACAACCACTGAGCTTGCGCTCTAGAGCCCACAAGCCACAACTACTGAGCCCGCGTGCCACAACTACTGAAGCCTGCGTGCCTAGAGCCCGTGCTCCGCAACAAGAGAAGCCACAGCGATAAGAAGCCCTCGCACTGCAACAAAGAGTAGCCCCCGCTCGCCGCAAATAGAGAAAGCCCGCGCGCAGCAACGAAGACCCAACGTAGCAAAAGATAAAAATAAATAAAATTTAAAAAACCACAATATTAAAACAAAACAAAACAACATTAGCATCAAACTCAGGGAGAAAAGGTCATTGAAACAAATGGACTAGACCTAGATAACAGTATGTGGTAGAGGGGCAAACATTTTCCTGAGTCACAAAGCTTCCTGTGTCTCATCAACCTGATAAACAGTTTCTGGAAATCGAGAATGCCGCTGGTCACTTCCCTTCTGCTGAAACATGCCAGACTGAAAAGGCAGGGATGAGTTATCTCCTGCTGGACAGATACACGTGTGCCTCTCCTCTGGACACCGGGAAGGGGGCATGGTCACAGAGCAACTGGGCCACTTGCTGCAGCCACGTCAGGATACGAGGAAGTGAGGGATGCCTGCTCCAGAGGAAGGGCACGTTTGGGAGAAAGCAGGAAATCCTGATGTAGAGATAAGAAGAGCAGTGGGAGAGAGACCCAAGCTGGGTGGAGAAGAGGAACCCGACCAGGTCCACACAAATGGGGTGAAAGGACACAGCGATACAAAGGAAGTGAGGCCAGATGGGGAGGGATTTTATACTCTTTTGTGTGCAGCGAGTCTGGATGATTTCAAACTAATCACAGAGATTTCAGGTGTCGGGTTAACTGGGGCCAGGGAACATGGGAGTTAGGAAGGTCACTTGAAGAGACTTAAAAAAAATAAGCTAAGAGGGCTTCCCTCGTGGCGCAGTGGTTGAGAGTCCGCCTGCCGATGTGGGGGACACGGGTTCGTGCCCCGGTCCGGGAAGATCCCACATGCCGCGGAGCGGCTGGGCCCATGAGCCATGGCCGCTGAGCCTGCGCGTCCGGAGCCTGTGCTCCGCAACGGGAGAGGCCACAACAGTGAGAGGTCCGCGTACTGGGGAAAAAATAAATAAATAAATAAATAAAGCTAAGAGCTTCTTTATTTGTCGGGGGGGTGGTGGGTGGTGTGTGTGGGGAAAGTAAGGCAAGAGGAGAGTGAGGGAAAGGAGAGAGGAGGAGGATGATTTTGCAGGAAATATGCCCAACGCTGAGCTTCCGACAGACCTTCTGTGTGATCTCACAGGACGGGAAGCTCTTGACAACACGACTGCTTAGCCATCTCATTTAAAGGCAGCTTGGGGGGACTTCCTTGGTGGCGCAGTGGTGAAGAATCCACCTGCCAATGCAGGGGACATGGGTTCGAGCCCTGGTCCGGGGAGAGATCCCACATGCCGCGGAGCAGCTAAGCTGGTGCGCCACAACTACTGAGCCTGTGCTCTAGAGCTCGCGAGCCACAACTACTGAGCCCACGCGCCACAACTACGGAAGCCTGCATGCCGAGCGCCCGTGCTCTGCAACAAGAGAAGCCACCCAATGAGAAGCCTGCACACTGCAACCAAGAGTAGCTCCCTCTCTGCAACTAGAGAAAGCCCTTGCACAGCAATGAAGACCCAGCGCAGCCATAAATAAATAAATAAATAAATAAATAAATAAATAAATAAATAAATTTATTTAAAAAAATAAAGGCAGCTTGAGGAGTGAGTGTGTGTACCTGGCCATGAATCTCTGGAAAATGTGAGGAGTAGCGCACTGGGTTGAAACCTACAAGGTCTGAGTTAATTCATGCCTAACCGAGTGCACCGAGTTTGTAACTATGCATCCCTGAGTAGGGTCGGTGTGCCAGGAGGGAAACATCTCCCCACTGAGCTGCAGAATAACTTCACCACTGACCTGAATCAGATGCAGCGGAAACAAAACATTCAGTACATACTTTTACAGGAGAGGGAGGAGAACGGAAAACAAAGTGAGCTTAACTGAAATGTGAGAAAGAAAACGGCAATGACTTGGCTGGGTGGGGCCCCAGCTTGCGCTTTCACTGGCCCCCGTTCCCCGCAGACCAGTAACTCTCCACCCAGCATTCGCTGTGGATGACATCACTGATTTCCCAAACACGCTCCAGCAGTTTCCTGCTTTCCAGAGTCAAGCTAAGCGAGGTTGTCAGTGGGGCACCTGTGTAGAGATGTGGCCAGGTCAGGTCAGAGTGGAAATGGAGGCCACACCAGGGCCCGTTTGCTCGTTCAATGAGCTGTTTGTTTTACTGATGATGTTTTAGTCCCCTTTCCCTGGACAGATTTCCGTGCTCTGATGGGGCCAGCCCAGACCAATCATGGCATGTACATATATATTCAGTGCCCAGGATCACACGGTCTGTTCCAGAAAGAGCACAGGGGCCAAAGTGAAGGGTGTAGGAAGGAACAGGGGAACTGCCCAGTGAGAATCACTGCTCCAGACGGACTGGGAGCTCTGACGCACTGCATCTTACAGCCCCCAGCCTAGGTGCTTCTCTCTCCCCATTGGTCTGTGAGGCCAAAGCCCTAGGATTCTCTCCACAGTTTCAAGTAGCCACTGTGTCCCCCAGAAAGGCTCTAACTGGCACCGAACACCACGTAAACACTGTAGGAAGTCTTAATCCCTTCAGGGTAAACTGCAGGATGGCTTAAGCCCAAGATTCCAGCTCATATTCTTGTCCTTAATAACCATTAGGTCCTAATTTTGTGTCCTAAGTTTGTCAATAGAGAAGACTTCATATTCAAGAGGACTTCTAAGTTCCTCTAAGGAGCTAATCTCATTGCCTTGATGTGATATCAAAGGAAAAGAGTCCGAGACACCAAAAACTACCTTCAAATGGACTTCTGCTGGGAATTCACACTTGGTTGGACACCTCTCCAAGCCAACTGTTCTGACAACACGTCACTGTGTGAGGAAGCCCTGCACGAAAACAAATTAACATGGAAAAAACGATCTTGCATTTCCTTAGCAGAGTTTGGGGCCAGCAAACATCTGACAAGACTCGACAAACCATACTCAGGAGCGCACTTCTTAGAGGAACATTCCAGCTCTTTTGTCCATTCTTTGGTGTCCCAATTTTCAGGTGTTAAAACACTACAAGAAAGCCAGGAAGGGCAAGATGATTCTACCAGCCTAATTCCGCCTGCCATACGTGTACTCTGACTCCCTTGCAACTAACTGGCCCTGGCTAAACGTTTCCCCAAGTACTTTCAGTTTACCATTTCTCTATTTATTGTATTTTCATGTCATGAAAGTGACATATCCTTGATGCAGTCATTTGAAATAAGCAGAAAAGAAAAGCAGCTGTTCATAATATCACAGCCCCCTGTCAACATTTTGGTGTCTTTTTAGTCTTTTCTATATGGAATGTAATTTATTTCCCAATAATATAATTTTATAAACTTTGCTTACATATTAATGTTTTTATGTCACAAAATTTATGTCAAGTGATTAAACAGCCCTGATAAATTATAAAAACCTAAAGACAATATCAAAGCAATGGGACCACCAGACAAAGACCACCTACTAAACTGGGGAAGGGGTGGGGAATGAGATTGTTTTGGAGAAGTTTTATAAGTTATGAGATTTATTGAGCACTCGAAACCATAAGCTTTGAAAGAATTTTTGGAAACTTAACAGGGTAATCTGTAGACTATAGGGCTGGAAAATCTTAAAAACAGTCTGCTCTTTTCTCCCCACATCAAAGACCTGGATTTGCTAAACTATTTCTTACAAGGAGAGGTACTAAGTGGTGGTGTGTTGGTCAAGGATTTTATACTCTTTTGTAGCTTTCAATAATATGATGGAAAGAATATACAAGAATAATGCCATTAAAGAGAGGCAAGGATACACACGGAGCTTAGTAGGAACGAAGATATTTTAGGAAGGAAAAATGAGATAGAAAACACTGCCAGTGCACGTAAGGATGGGGCAAAGGTCTTAGATGGCCCTAGCTGAGGAACCCATGTACGACTGGGTGTTTCTATAAAAACAGCACCAGGAAGTGAAATGTACTGGTAAAGTGTCTACACCAACTGGAGGTCACAAATTGGTGATCAACTCCAATTAAAGCAGTAACTAAATAAAACATGATGAAATCATTCAGTGGTAGAAAACTTTGGCCTCTAAGTAAGGATGGAAGGTAACGTAAATATTTAGAAAACTAAATCTGGAGGGGAAAAAACCAAACTCTCCAGCACTTCACCGTGCGATCTGCCAAAGTCAGCAGAGCTGGAGATGTTCATTGTTTGAGGAGGGGCATGCCTGTGTTGAGATCCTCCACTTTCAGACCTACTAGGCAGCCAGGAGGACGGGCGTCCCCTGAGGACACCCCAGAAGGGATTTCTCCTCTGCTGTAAAGCCCACGGTGCTCTGCACGTGTATGATTTTCCTTCCAGCATCTGCCGTAAGGCCCCTCGGGAGAGGACTGGAGCTCGTTCACCCCCATGTGGCTTACAGCACCTCCCACCCGACAGGTATAAATGAATGCGTGAATGAATGAACGAGCCATGCAGAAAAACAGAGGGGCTTTCTGATTTTGAGGTCTCAGTTCGGGCTTTTTTCCTGGAGGGGAGAGACGGATGTGTGCTTCAGAGGCACTCGAATAAGCCCGTGTTGAGTCAGGGTGATTCATCAGGCTAGAATTTTCCCACCTGCAGGAGCCAGGCCCCCCCCAGTGTCCCCATCCCCCTTTGCCTCGGTCATCTCAGCAGGAAATTACTACACTGGGTCTCCCACACGTATGATGAATCTTAGAAGCATTCTCACAGACTGTGGCAGGGCCCCGGACGGGGTCAAGTAAAAGTAAATACCAGCCCTTATTAGGCGATCCTGGCCTCCTGCGTTGCGTTTGCCCCGGACACCAGCGGCTTCCTGCTCTGTCACAGAAAGCAGACCACAGGTCACCGCCTCCACGTGATGCTTCCTGACCTCCAGGAACTGCTTCCTTCCTCGCTCCTCACGTGATTGTTTTGGAGGATTTTACCGCGGGGCCCTGCCGCTTACAGCTCCACCCGGGGGTGGAGGCTCGGGACCTCCTCAGGGAACCCAGGCAGCCGGAGGCCACCCCTCGAGGACTGCTCACACCTTCATTTTCTAACTACCAGCCCGGCGTCCAGGAGGAGCAGAGGGGCGGAGGGATGGACTCGTGGTCATGCACACACACACAAGCTGTGGCTGATGGAACCCTGGCTTTCCAGAACTGGTCTTACAAGGCTGTGGATGTGAGGGTATTAGTTGAGGTGGGAGGAGACTCACAAGCAACTATTTGCTTAGTGACCCCACAGATTTAAAATTATGATTGGTATTTAATGACTTTTAAATGCTCAGATACTCAGAAGGTATCATTTATTGACTCACGATTTTTTATACCAAACCACTGTCTTTGTTAATTCCCTTCTATCTACCTTTACTAGCTGCCTGAAGTGGAGAAAGCTGCTTTACTGGGGGCTCCCCACGGCATGGAGCACAGGGCCATGTGCACGTCCCCTGAATGAATGAATCTGTTGGGAGAACTACGGTAGGATTTCAAATCTGTGCAGGACAAGACAGGGCAGATTAGGAACTCAGCTAATTCCCTCCTCAGTTGTGTCCACTGTTCCATGCTCTTTGGGACCCTCGTGGCCGCTTGTCCCTGGTCCCTCTGGGCGGGTACTATCCGGCTGTGCTCTGCTAAGCAAAGGCCTTCATGGACTGAAGACCAGATCTTTGGCCCTGAGGAGCTGCCGTCAGGGAGGCCATTCTAAGGAATATAAAGCAAGCTCTCCTCGTGTTTTTGTTAACTGAGATAAGATTAAATTATGCTCAATAAATTTTACCCTTTAAAAACGTGTAGGTCTATGAGTTTTGACACACGTATACAGTCATGGATCCACCACCACAATTAAAATATAGAGCAGGCGTCCCCAACCCCCAGGCCATGGAACGGTATCAGTCCGCGGCCTGTTAGGAACCCGGCTGCACGGCAGGAGGTGAGCGGCAAGGGAGCGAGCGAAGCTTCATCTGCTGCTCCCCATTGCTCCCCATTGCTCGCACTATGGCCTGAAACGTCCCCCCTCCCCCATCCGTGGAAAAACTGTCTTCCATGAAACTGGTCCCTGGTACCAAAAAGTTTGGGGACCGCTGATATAGAGTATTTCCATCACCCACAAAAGGTCGCTGGTGCCCCTCTGCAATCTGTCCCCTCTCCCCGTCTGCCCCCTGGACCACTGATCTGAATTTTTTTTTACCTTCAGTTGCACCTTTTCTAAAATTACCATTCAGAACCTGTTTTATTTGAACCCTTCTCTCTCTTCCAGCACCGTCGCTGTGCCTCCCTCAATGGGAATCTCCACCGCCAGCTCCTGCGGTTACTCTCTGGTCTCCCTGTGCCGCCTACGATGGTTCTGCCCAGACCCTCGAGGGCTCCTGTTACCCCGTTGGCTCCGGAAACATGGCAGTTTTCCTAGTACCATCCTTTACCGCTTATTACTCTCGTGCATATCCTTGCTTCTCCCCTGTGTCCACCCTCATGTATATTCTTAAAGCTCTCAGGGCCTTCTTCCTGCCTGTTCCTTTCTTCTGAGTGCTGTGTCTGTATTTCTCATGGATTCACAGACCATTTTATAGATCCTATAAGCCCTTTCAGCTCTCTACGTCCTGGCCAGACGCATTTCTGGCTCTGCCCATCTGTCTTCTTGACTGTGCTCCTTCCGCGACGGACAGCATCGCCGTCTACACTCAGGCCAAAAGTGTCCTTTGCCCCGAGCCCCACGTGCAGGTGGCTACCTTCAAAATATACCTCGAGGGTTTCCCTGGTGGCGCAGTGGTTGAGAGTCCGCCTGCCGATGAAGGGGACACGGGTTTGTGCCCCGGTCCGGGAAGATCCCACATGCCGCGGAGCGGCTGGGCCCGTGAGCCATGGCCACTGAGCCTGCAGGTCCGGAGCCTGTGCTCCGCGAAGGGAGAGGCCACAGCGGCTGAGCATGCGCGTCCGGATCACCGCGACGGGAGGGGCCACAGCAGTGAGAGGCCCGCGTACCGCAAAATAAATAAATAAAAATATACCTCGAATTCGTCTCTACTCCCCATATTTACTTCTACAGCTGCCATGCCAACCTTGATTACCTCTGGCCTCAGCCGATGTCTCCCTGGGTCTGGTTCTCTTTCCTCTAAACATTCTCCACTTTGCTACCAGAGCTGTTTTTCTAAAATATAAATCAGACATTTTTCTTTTCCAGTGGTGAGGACCCTGGGCTTTCACTTCTGAGGGCGCAGGTTCGATCCCTGGTGGGGGAACTAGGATCCCGCAAGCCACGTGGCGCGGCCAAAAAAAAAAAAAAAAAAAAAAGAATAAAAACCAGGCATGAAACCCATCTTACTGTAACTCCCCAGTGTGCATGGGATAAAACCCAAGGTCTTTAAGATGGCAGCTGAGATCCTTAACAGTCTGGCCTGGTGTTGCTACCCTAATCCCATTTCTCAGCCTCTCAGCCCCTGTCCAGCTCCAGCCACACTGGACCACGCTGGGAAGGGTCCCATGTATTTCTGTGCCTTTGAGTCAAAATTCACCGTTTCCCCAGTTCAGAGGTTGATTCTCTTTTTCTTCCACACACCCCCTGCCCCCAACCCGGTAAGAAATAGCTACTGCCTCCCCGGTGCCCTGAGAGTATTTCAAATGCCAACACCAACCCCACACGTACTGGATGCCTCCGTGCTGTTCAGCCCGCTGCTCCTCTTAGTATATCCTCACAGCTACTCCTCTTGGTATCTCTGTGCATCACAGGCATTAAGAATTCAAAAAACGCTTATTGAAAACACTTTGCCCAATATCAGACGCAACGTGTAAACATGAAGGCAAGCAACTCTGTACTCATTATGCACTTTTTACCCATCCACTGCCTAAACAACAGAGCCACATGGCTTATTTTAAAAATTGCTATGTTTCCTGTCTGGACTTGATCAGCTTGTAACAACAATGACAGCAACAGAGATGATCAAGATTTTTTGTGCTGAATCTAATCCAGGGGCGTCCCATGATGAGAAGACAAACCAAGGGAAACCACCATCTCTCTGTGTGGCTATAATGAAGCATTTTATGTACTAAGCCTATCATCGTGGATTTTAAGTGCTTTGATAAGCTTTCACTTCCGTGCTATCTCCCCTCCGTCCAAAGAGAAGCTTTGAAATAACAATAACCATCCCATAGCAACAATGTCCCGTCACAACAAGGTCAAAAACGAGAACTCATGTGATTTGCTCATTTTCTTAGGCAGAGCTCCCCCCTTAATGTGCTGACAAAGAGGTGAAGGCTGAAAGACTGATCTCCCCAGCCCTGGGGTGGGGGGCTGGTCCTGCCTCTTGGACATGGTGGTGGCCTCCATCTATCCCACCGCAGTGAAGTCTTATCATTCTCAGGGCAGTGATGTGAAGATCCGGAAGCCCTACACTAAGCCACCCCACCACTTCAACAGCAGACTGGCTCCTCCCAAATTATTGTCTTCTATGTTCTATGAGGGGGGGAATCGACTTTATGACTCAAGGGATCCTGAAGACAGGGCAGATTAGGAACTGCTGATGCAGGGGACATGGGTTTGTGCCCCGGTCCGGGAGGATCCCACATGCCGCAGGATCGCGGAGCGGCTGGGCCCGTGAGCCATGGCTGCTGAGCCTGCGCGTTGGAGCCTGTGCTCTGCAACGGGAGAGGCCACAACAGTGAGAGGCCCGCGTACCGCAAAAAAAAAAAAAGATAAAGAAAAGAAAAATTCAAACCATTCAAAATGGCAGGTGCATTTTTCACCGTGGAAGAGAGTATTTAGGAAAAGAGCAAATACTATTAATTACTTCCCAATACCCAATCTGTAAGGCATTCCCAGAGCATAAGGATTTCAGGCATCATGACAACACAGACTGCGGAAGGGTTCTGGAGAATGTTACACACTCACCGTTCCAACCAATGGGTAAATGAACCCAGCACCTATGCTGGCCCGTACGTCACTAATGGGTAGAACGAAATCCTTGGGTACGCCTTTCTTGTCAGGTTGGTGAGACAGGGAAAGGTGGGTCTTAGCCATGCAGATGGGCAAATTTCCAAAACCCTGTAAGAAAGGAAAGGAAAGGTGTTCCTTGAGCATAAACGTTCATCTCTACTTGTTTGACCCGCACTCCACAGAATCCCCACGACTCAGATCCACACATACAACAGTGCTTGTTACTGCCTGTTCATTGAACAAGAAGATGGGACAAAAACTCATCTGCACGAGATCATCACCTGGCAAGTTGAGGGTGTCGATTACTTACTTTGGATAATTCTTGTTACAGAAAGGCAGCATTATGTGTGTCTTTGAAGAAAAGGTGGCTATTTGCAGGCAAGCAAATAACTGCAGGCAGCAGCAGCAGCTGTAGAAACCACTTTCTAAGGATATTAATATCCGGCACTCAGAAAGGTAATCTGGAGAAAGGCTTTGTGACAAGGCTTTTTAGTCCCGTTGTTCGCTCATTCTTAGAGGCTGTCAGGAAGCAAAGAGCCTCTTTGTGTTGTTTTATGAATCATGGCTATTTGATCTGCGATTACATTATATGAACCAAGATGAGGTCACTATTTAAGCCTCTTATTTTTAAGGACCAAAGGCGATGCCTGACCCAGAGTTCCAAAGGTGAAAGGGGAGGCAGTCACATGTGGGGTCTCACAAAAAGGACAGTGTCCTCGCTGCCTGGTCCCGATTAAGGGTACACAGTGCCTCCTTAGAGACTTTGCTAATTAACTGCAACCACATACTTGACGCATAACTTTTAAGGAACATTCCCTCGGTGGACAGACAGAGATAAAAGGAATGCAATCTTCAGAGGTAACCCACACAGAATTTCTTATGATTCAACCTAGAACTATTTGGAAGATTTCAGAGTACTATCAACGGGGGTTGGGGGTGGGGTGTTCCCTTTACTCTTAGATACGGATCGGAAATCTGCTGGGTGGCGATCACAACTGCCCTACAGAAATGGTGCCCAGAATTGTGGGTTTCAGAGATCAATCAAATATTGACATAATTTTTATGAACTGATATGGGTTTGCCAATTTAAAAGTTTGCCAGTAAGAATATATTTTTTAAGAACCCAATATGCTATATACCATCACTGTATTACTTCACAAAAGAAAGAAGATTTTAAGCCTGAGAAAACATCAGGAAGGACCTAATATTCGAATCAATGATAGTCCTTAAATAGCATTATTAAAAAGTTATTTAAAAAAATCACCTCATGACAATGACCTTATTTTACTCATTTCATTGCACATGAGTGAAAATTTCACTGCAGAACAATGCCAGTGTGTACAGCAATGTCTGAGGATCATTTATGAAAAAGCACAAGCCAAGAGCATTCTAAGCTCTTGGAAAATCCTAAGAAGAAATGAATTGCCGACTATCTTACCAAACCTGGGAGAATACCCTGGCTAGTGCTGGTAGCACAGGACAAAATATTAAATATGCTTTAAAAATAGAATTTAGGAGTTGGGGGATTAAAAAAAAATAGATCAGTGATACTCATCATGAAGCTCTTTTGCCAGCAAGCTCCTGAAGAGCTCTGACTTCTATCTGATCACAGCAAACTGGAGGGGGTGTTTGAGGCACATGGCCCCTTTGGTTAAGGTGGCCGAACGCGCCGCAGTGGAGCCTGTTCGACATAACCATTACAGGACTAGACTCTCGCTGCTGAATCTTGGCCATGTGCACGGCAGAAGGCGATGGAGCCTTCAGCCACTGTGGACAATCTCACCACCAAGCCGATGAAGCACTTGTATAAGAAAGAATACCAAGCACCCCCGACTCTATGTGCTGCCGTCCTCTTTGACTGACCTGGCACCACGCTACCGTTTTTAAGACAGTAAGAGGAAGCACTACAGATTATTTAACTCTTGACTCCACTGCTGCACATCCAGGAACAGTTTCAATGTTTCTGGCTGACTAGCAGGGGCTGAAGATCTCACACACACAGCTAAACAGGGACACTACCTGTATTAGACAAATTTATAACCATAAAAGTCAATGATGTATGTACTCTCACCATAATTACAGTTAACGTCCTACCCAAGGACATTCATTCAATTTTTGTAGACCACAGAGTAGATTAAGCCAAGTTCAGCTGGTGGGACGTACACCAGCTCTCAAGTCAAGGTGAATAATTTCAAAAGCCTAAGCTGGATCTTCCCCCCTAAATGCACAACGTTTACCTGTTCCGTGTAACGATCTATTTTGGATTGTGCCTCCGGAGAGAGTTCAATATCTTCGGCTCCATAGACAGCCTGGGCGATGGTTCTTATCTTTTCCACAATTGGAAGCTGGGAAAACACAAATGACAACAAAATCGTTAACTTCAAGCTGGTTAAAGAATTAAGGGAGAGCTTAGTGAGATTTTCTGTAATTGCTTAAAATTCACTACCAGATTCCCTCCTCATCAACTGTGGTATTTGAAGCAAACACTTTTCTCTTCTATCATCCTTAATGTCCTGAAATTTTCAGATCAGAGATCAACTAGCAAGTAAGAAGCCTTAGATGTTCAACCTGTTCAGAGGCTGCTTATCAAGTTGAATCATTCTTATCCACTGCATCCTTTAACGAAGTTTATACTATGCTTTTTAGTGATCTTTTAAGCCAGAACATAAGTCTCCTAACTAAATAGTGCTGGTGTTTAAGTGGGTCTCAACTTGGGTTATATGACAGAAATGTAGCAGTTCTAAAGGACACATTTTTTTTGGTGAGCAGGAATGGGTTGAGATTTTAATATAAATGCTAATGTGATCAAACACTTTATTGGAAAACCAGAGGTTGAACCTAGTGTCACTTTAACAAATTATGAGACAACAAGGAGAATGGGACAAATCTGAGAAGACTAGATATGGGCAAATAAGTGTGTGGGGAGGAGATGGAAAACTCTTCCACAGTGTTGGATGCAACGCTTGGATATAGGTTGCTAGTGAAACACTAAAAGTGGCCTCTTCAGAAACAAGGATGGTTCAGTAGGGAAGGGATGTGCCATGGATAAAGTGATTCTTAATTCAAGCAAAGCATTTGACAAAATTGTTCCTAATTTCACTGGGGGTAGAAAACACATAGATGTAATGAAGATGGTTGGTGGATGTACTGTTCAGTGAAGGGCTGCTGGACCAAGTGCTGACGGAATGGATGTCAGCCAAGGGGCAGAAGCCTCTCATGGCCCCCCTCAAGGACTTTGCTGGGCAGTGGCAAATTTGCATGAATTACTGCTGATATATACCTAACAGGAGAAAATAAAAGCTAGCTCTGCTCTGCCAATTGATAGTACCCCAAATTACTTTAAAATGTATTTTTTATTACTACAGTTTTTATTACTGTAGAGTTGCTCTGTGGTCTGGAACTGAAATATTGGATGTTTCAACAAATAAAAAAGAAATGAAGGTGCAAGTCATTATGATCTTTCGCTGAAGGACATAAAAGAGGATCTGAATCAACGGAGAGAAATACTTTGTTCATGGGTGAGGAGATGCAATACTGAATAGAGGTCGGTCTCTCAAACTTAATCTATTAGTTCAATCCAATTCCAATAAAAATCCCAAGAGCACTTAGGTTACTTGGCCAACCAATTTTAAAATTCCTAATGAAGAGTAACGGCAAAAATAGGTAAGATAACTTCAAAAATAAATAAAACCAAAAGAACAAAGATAAGGGACCTGCCATACCAGGTATCAATCATACTACAAAACTATGCTGATTAATTCCATGTGGAATCGGCACAGGACGAGATGATTAATCAAGGGAAGATAACAAAGAACACAGAAGGACACCTCAGCAGGTGTGGGACAGTATATAGTAGACATGGCACAAAACAGGGAAAGGACTGACTATTCAACTGACTTTTGGCTGGAGAAATAAAATTAAATTCCTGCCTCACACCAGGCCCCTAAATAAGTCCAATATGGAACAAAGGCAAAATCTTCAAAATCAAAACTCTACATATTGGGGGAAAAAATTGGGGAATTCTTTATTATCCTGAGGTACGGAAGGAATTCTTAAACAAGGTAACAACAGACTCCGCCTTAAAGAAAACGATTTATAGATCTGACATCAAAACTTAAAGTTCCTTGTATTAAAAAAAAAAAAAGACATCAGAAATAAGGATAAAGCATAAGGAACAGTCTGGGAGAAGATGCTTGCAAATATTTAAAAGATTAGTTACTAGAATGCATAAAACTCCCACAAATTCAGAAAAAGACAAACAAATATTTAATACTAGGCAAAAGAGTGACTAATAACAATATGAAAAAATGCCCAATCTCATTAGTGATCAAGGAAAGGCAAATTAAAATGATGAAAAACCAATTTACAACCGTGAGATCAGCAAGACTGAAAGTATGAGAATTTCAAGCGTGGGTGAGGATGTGGGGAAGACGACCCTTCAGAGTGCTCTTGGTTGAGATGTTAAAGGTCTCGCCTACCACGACAGCTTCCTAACTGGTTTCTTCACTTCTAACACCCCCATCCACTCTACTGCAAGTCTGACCTTCTTAAAATGTACGTGAGTAAGAAAAACTCAAGATCACCTCTGCTAAAACTCCTTGAGCGCTCTAAGATCTATCCCAAAGGCCAGCATCTCCAGGAAGCCTGTACTGACCGTCCTCCAGCACACGTGGGCGTTCTCTTCTTTGCCATCCGATAGCCCTGTAATGCTCTGACCTGGGTGTTACGTGGCACCAGAGGTTCAGCAGGGCCTGGCAATGAGTGGCTGCTAGCAAAGCCCATGCCCTGCTGGGATGCACTGATGGACCTCGGATGGTAACAGTGCCAGGATCAAACTCTGATGCTGAAATCTACCGGGTGGCAAGGGGCCTTTTGTAAACTATGTCATAAGAGAAATCAGAGAAGAACCTCCACTTCAGGACTTCCCTGGTGGCGCAGTGGTTAAGAATCCGCCTGCCAATGCAGGGGACACCAGTTCAATCCCTGGTCCGGGAAGATCCCACATGCTGTGGAGCAAGTAAGCCTGTGCACTACAACTATTGAGCCTGTGAGCCACAACTACTGAGCCCGTGCTCTAGAGCCCACAAGCCGAAACTACTGAGCCCGTGTGCCACAACTACTGAAGCCCGCGTGCCTAGAGCCCGTGCTCCGCAACAAGAGAAGCCACCGCAATGAGAAGCCTGCGCACGGCAAGGAAGAGTAGCTCCCGCTCGCCACAACTGGAGAAAGCCTGCGCGCAGCAACGAAGACCCAACGCAACCAAAAATAAATAAATGAAGTTGATTCTTTTAAAAAAAAAGAAGACTCTCCACCTCTAGAAGGGACAACTCTAGAAAGAAATGATCGTTATTTTCCAGGAAGGCAGAAGGTGAAGCAAGGACAGAAATCAGAAGGAAATGTTTAAGGAAAAGCTATAATAACAGAGCTGTTTTACTCTGGCAGAGTTCAGGGTAAGCCGAGTATGGCTCCCGGGTTGTTGCAGAATTACCGCACGAGTGCAAAGTTGAGTCTGGGCTAGAGAAAACCTTGAGTGTAACTTCTAATGTAAAAGATTCCATGTTCGTTAGCTGAAGAATTGAGAATAGCCTATAAACTCTTTGAGGCCAAGGACCACCTCTTGTTCACGTAGAGGTGGGATACAGTACAGCCCCTGGACTACAAGAGTAGGCTCTCAATATACAGTTGAATAAATGGAATAAATATTTTCTGACCTTCCTGTTGACAAAGCAAGGATTCCATGTGATGTGACAGTGACGCTTTTTCAGGGGAAGGCAGCTCACAGAATATGGTGTCACCCAAGCAGTGTGATAGGTCCCATGCAACCTGGTTCATCTGGGCTCCTCCAGCCCTCCAGAACAGCTCAGGTGGGGGGTTCGTGGGCTGCTGTGGGACAGGAGAGCTAAGGAAGAACGCAGCCCCTTAGATTTGGCTGAATCATGCAACCTCATTCCTAGTGGGAGAGGTGAATATGCTGCTGTACTCATTTCACTGCAAGCACTGAAGCCACGCAGTGTGTTACAAATGTCACGCTGCACAAACCTTACGTAATATTATTATGATGGCGCGAGGGCAAGAGGGCTAACTAAAGACTTACGTTTTCCCTGGAAGTGAAACAAAACAACAACAAGACAGATTAGTACTACTCATGACACATTTAATGAACAGAATGCACTATTTACTGAGCTCTAGATTGATCTGAAAAGGAAAAGTGAGCGTGACTTTTCTATAATATAATAATTGAAAAAAACTCACACGTGAACAAGGTAACAGCAAATGGATGACAATGAAGGAATTCGTGTGAGTGGGTATTTAACTGACTTATTTTTAGTTTTTAAACACGAAATTTTTTTCAAGGAATACATATATTTAGTTTTAAATTGTGGTAAAACACACATAACAGAAGATTTACCATCTTTATCATGTTCAAGTGTACAGTTCTGTACTGTTAAGCACATTCCTGTTGCTGTGATGCTAATCTTCAGAACCCTTCACTCTGCAGAACTAAAACTGTACCCACGAAACACTAACTCCCCATTCTGTCCTCCCCTCAGCCCCTTGCTACCACCTTCCTACTTTCTGTCTCTATGGATCTGTCTACTCGGGGTACCTTGTATAAGTGGAATCATACAGTATGTATCTTTTTGCATCCGGCTTATTTTATTTAGCATGAACCTCCAGGTTCAACCATGATGTAGCACGTTACAAATTTCTTTCCTTTTAAAGGCTGAATAATATTTCACTGTATGGACATACCACACTAAAAAAAAATCCATTCATCCACTGATGGACACGGGTTGTTTCCACCTTTTTGCTCCTGTGAATAAGGCTGCTATGCTAAAAGTGGGGGGGGCGGGAACGGACAAATATTTCTCTTCTGGACTTCAATTCTTTGGGGCGTAAGGAAATACACATTTTTATCAACAACTAAACTGCCTTCCTGCCTAATGTTTTCTTTTTTAAAATAAATTTATTTATTTTATTTATATTTATTTTTGGCTGCCTTGGGTCTTTGTTGCTGCACGCGGGCTTTCTCTAGTTGAGGCGAGTGGGGGCTACTCTTCGTTGCGGCATGCGGGCTTATCATTGCGGTGGCTTCTCATTGCAGAGCACGGGCTCTAGGTGCGCGGCCTTCAGTAGTTGTGGCTCGCGGGCTCAGGAGTTGTGGCTCGTGGGCTCTAGAGCGCAGGCTCAGTAGTTGTGGCGCACGGGCTTAGTTGCTCCGCGGCATGTGGGATCTTCCCGGACCAGGGCTCAAACCCGTGTCCCCTGCACTGGCAGGCAGGTTCTTAACCACTGCGCCAGCAGGGAAGCCCCCTGTCTAATGTTTATTTGAAAGTGCTGTGGAAATTTCAAGCAGGTGCCAGGCTGACTTTGTGAACTGTGTAGTTGTGGTCTTATTTCCTATGGGAAAACTGCAACCACACATGACAGGATGACTCAAACAGAAGGCAGAGCAGGGGAGCAGGGGCTGGTGGTGTGAGTGAGTCCCAGTCAGGCGACTTGTTTCCCCTCCTTAAGACCCTGGAGCATCCCAGCAGCCACCATGACCAGCTCCCGGTATCCTGCACTTCCCATGCCCCAGCCTCAGCCTCGCCAGCCCCGGAAAAGATGACACTCCCTCGCCGGCCTCGACATGCACAAAGCTATCCAAAGTGAGCCTACGAGAGGGACCATCACCACCTGGTGTGTGTCTCACAGCCCCACACTGGATAAATAATGTGCTTCAGCTCATGGAGCTAGAAACCCCAAGACCAAAACTCTCTTGGGACTCCTGCTACAATTATTCTCTTTCACCTATGTGTACAAGTAAATAAATAAAAAGAACATCTCAGTTAACACAACTTTTGGGTTTAATATAAAAACTGAAACCTGCCCTGATAAGGCAGCTCCACTGTATACCTTGTTTATATTGTGACAGCCGGAAAGGAACCTCCTGCTGTTTCTCTGCTCGATTTTGGGGAGCAGTGTAATCTTTAAAGAAAAAAGCCAAATTCATGTCCAGTAATCTTGATCTGAACTTGACATTCACTTGTGCTGCTCGTTTTAAGTGGTAGTTTTTATAAAACAAATAAAATGGTAAAATAAATTATGAATGGGTATGCATTAATCATCCCTGGCTTTGCTCCAACTTCCTAAATATTTACAAATTTATCCATTTGCCACCTCTTTCCTCTTTACACCCCTGATGTCTAGGATAGTAACTTCCAATCAGTAGGCCCTCCACAAACAACTGCTGAATGAACAACCATCTGTGGCAAGTACTTTCAAGATGTCATGGTGTACAAAGAATTTCGGAGATTTTGTGTACAAAGAATGTCTGATGGGGTGGGGACAATGACACAGTAAAGTGTGACGGAATGGAGCGTGTGAGAAAGCCTTCGCCTCTACGTTACTACTAAAGTTGGAAGATCACAGATTGCAGGGGACGGCACGGAAGTCAGCATAAATTGGTAAGACCTAAAAGGGAACTTGAATGGTGCTTGAAGGATGTGAAAGATCTTAATAAGCAATAAAAGGAAAGATTATTTCACACGAGGAGAACGGCGCACATCAAGGTGTGAATGGCAGCAAAGACAAGGCTTTTTCTGGAAAGAGGGACTACTCTAGGTGTACTATGCTCAACATACTCATATAAGCTATTCACAAAGCCTGGCGTCTATACTAGGATCTTTGATCATTTGGGAACTAACATTATGTTAAATCTCCGTCCTCACCAAGAATAGAATTCTGAACGTATTCATTAATTTCCTCCCAAACCTCTTAAACGTATAAAAATAACTGAAATACTTTAGAAGAGAGCTTTCCGATGGAAACTTTCTGTGATGATGGAAATGTTCTACAACATGCTTTCCAGGCTAGTAGCCACCAGCCTCATGTGGCTAGTAAGTAGTTGAAATGGGACTAGTGTAACCGAGGAAATGAGCTGTTAATTTTAGTTAATTTAAATGTCAATAGCTTTCTATGACCTGTGGCTACTGAACTGGGCAGCAGTTCTTTCTAGCTCTAGAAAAGAACCCTGAATGGGGGGTCGTATTGTCTACGGTCTTTTGCTTAGAGTATGCCCACCCAGAATCCTGGCTGAGTGACACCAGGAAGGTAGGTTGGAGGATGTAGGGGTCTTCACTCTTTACCACATTCCTTATGTAGATGTGGTGACCCAGGCTCATAGAAGCTACGTTACTCAAAGTTAGATAGCATATCCTTCTTGAAAAGACCACTGGACTCATTACACATGCACCCAATGTTCATTGTCGCACTATTGACAATAGGCAAGACATGGAAGCAACCTAAGTGTCCATCAACAGTTGAATGGATAAAGAAGATGTGGTACATATATAAAATGGAATACCACTCAGCCATGAAAAAGAATGCAATAATGCCATTTGCAGCAACGTGGATGGAACTGGAGATTATCATACTAAGCGAAGTAATTCAGACAGAAAAAGACAAATATCATATCATTTATATGTGGAATCTAAAAATATGATATAAATGAACTCATTTACAAAACAGAAATAGAATCACAGACAAAGAAGACGAATTTACAGTTACCAAAAGGGAAAGGCGGGGAGGGATAAATTAGGAGTTTGGGATTAACATATATACACTACTATATATAAAATAGACAAACAACAAGGTACTACTGTATAGCACAGGGAACTATATCCAATATCTACTAATAACCTATAATGGAAGAGTCTGAAAAGAATATATATATTCTTTTCTGAAAAGAGTGTGTGTATGTGTGTGTGTGTGTGTGTGTGTGTGTGTATAGCTGAGTCACTTTGCTGTACACCAGAAACTAACCCAACATTGTAAATCAATTATACTTCAATTAAAAAAAAATGAAGCTGACAGAATTGAGGAAAATAAAGAAGTATGAAGGCTTTATAATATAGTGGCATCTCATCTTACTTAGATGTCAGGTTCTAAAGCCAGCAGCCCTGAATGTCTCTTAGAAGACCCATGAAAACATGACACAGTACTCTACTATCAATATTCCACTATCTCTTAAGCACATGACTGTTGAAGTGCTGAAACACACTGCTGTTTCCTCAGCCATTACACTGAATGAAAACTACATTGTTCTTTTGTTTTACCGAAGCCTAGATTGGAATTCACATAAGTTAAGTGTTCCTATGCTGTGATGTTGGCTTGAAGTACTTCAATGCTCATGAAATATTTAAGGAGAGGAATCAATTAGTAAATTTATAAGTCGAATAAAAATCTCTGGACATACAGTAATTATTTCAATTTGTATTTTGTATTTAAAATGAAGCATGAATTTTCAGTGATCTACAAGTGCAGTGTGGTAAATGGCCTTTCCTGTACCTCAAATAAAAGTATGTAATGCGAAACCAGCTTCCACCAGGAGCAAGGGCTTCACTACAACATACCCTGGTGTCATGGGAGCAGCTCTGCGTTGTGAGTGAGAACAACAGACCCTTGTGTCTTTGACACAAAGCATGTCGCTGGCTGGAAACCAGCACATCTGAGCTACCCAAGGTGTACGTGCTGACTGCCATGAGCCAGCTCCCGGAGTGGCTCGTCCCACTGGCTTGTTGGTCCTGAGCAACAGGTCTACCCAGAAGAATCCCAGAAGAATCTCGCTCTTCTGAGACAACCAGGACACATGTTGGAGATAGCTGGGGTCTGAGAAAGGAAAGAAGGCTCATCGCCAGAAAGTCTGCATTTGTCCATGTGAAGTGATGATACGGAATTCACATTCAAATCACAAGGGTGACCTTGTATACTCGTTTTTGTTTGTTTTTTGCCTTCAGTTTGATTTACTTCAGGTCACAGGAATTTTCTTTCTCCAATTTCCTGTAGTTGGACATCTTGAGGACTATATTTCATAGGACCAAATATGCAAAGGGATCAACATAGTGTCTAACAGAGCAATCTTGAGTGATATACAGAGGTTTGTGTTTAAAATTTGCTCATTGAATATGAATTCATTTGAATTTTGTTTCATCTAGTGGGAAAATTTTAGATTTTTACTCCTAGTTGAGGATTTTTTCCTCACTATTGTTCTCTTTTTCGATTCTTAATTTTATTTAAACAATTTTTTAAAATTTTATTTTTAAAAATAAAGTGCTTATTTTATTTATTTTTATTCTTTTTTTTTTTTTGCAGTACACGGGCCTCTCACTGCTATGGTCTCTCCCGTTGTGGAGCACAGGCTCCGGACCCGCAGGCTCAGCGGCCATGGCTCACAGGCCCAGCCGCTCCGCGGCATGTGGGATCTTCCCAGACCAGGGCATGAACCCGCGTCCCCTGCATCGGCAGGTGGACTCAACCACTGCGCCACCAGGGAAGCCCTTGTTTTGTTTTTTAATTCTTATTTTATATTAGAGTATAGTGGATTTACAATGTTGTGCTAGTTTCAGGTGTACAGCAAAGGGATTCAGTTACACATATACATGTATCTGTTCTTTTTCCAATTCTTTTCCCATTTAGGTTATTACAAATATTGAGCAGAGTTCCCTGTGCTGTATACTCTTTTTTTTTTTCCCTTCGGTACGCAGGCCTCTCACTGTTGTGGCCTCTCCCGTTACGGAGCACAGGCTCCGGACGCGCAGGCTCAGCGGCCATGGCTCACGGGCCCAGCCGCTCCGCGGCATGTGGGATCCTCCCGGACCCGGGCACAAACCTGTGTCCCCTGCATCGGCAGGCGGACTCTCAACCACTGCGCCACCAGGGAAGCCCTGTGCTGTATACTCTTAAACAGAACATTACAGCAACGCCAAAAGAAAGCAATATACAGGAATAGGTGATTTTAATGATCTCACCCAAAGGAGGGGGAAGGGCTGGTAGTGGCCTGAGAACTTGCTTGGCCTAATGATATGCATGTATGACACACCTGTTGTTCCTCCTGGCATGAAGTTACGTGCAAACCTCAGTGTGTTGTGAGACTAATATGAATGAACACGAGGTGCAGCCTGGCCTCTGTTTTCCTGGGCAGGAGTCATACCTCCCTCATTCATCTACTGGAGCAGGGCTGTCAAAGAAAAATCTTCTGGTCTAAGATTAAAAGTCTCACTCAAGGGTGGAGTAAACTACTTTCATGAAAGGAAAAATAAATCATTTTCGGAAATAAAATGATTGCTAAGACAAATCCCTAACCTCTCAGATCCTGGGGTGAGTGGAAGCCGGTGCTGTTTTGAGTGATGTCCTCCCCCAGTCCTAAGGTTGTCGTTTTCCTTTTCAAGTGGTCTTTAATACACCTGTGATAATATTTAAATAATGTTGCTTGCTTTTCAGGCTGAGAAAATGGATGCTTTCCCTACTGAGTCTTCTCGTGTCATCTGAATTTAAGTCAGAAAGACCAAGGGATGGATGGAATGATGGCAGAAGGTGACTAGCTAACACGTGGTGGGACCTTGACAGTTCATTTTACATCCCTGTCTTTCTTGCTTGGCCCATAATTTTCGATGAAATGCATTTCTAGAAACTTTTGCCATAGTGACATTCCATTTTTTATTAGAAGAAAGCACTTAAATGAAATCAAAGGAATCCTTGTGACATGTACAAGTGAAATAGATATAGACCACTGTTCCTTTCTCATCAGGTGCTATTTCTAGCTTCAAGGAGACAAAGCTGTGGGATGCCTTGCCAGAATCACAAAGGGCTGAATAGGATGCATTGAGAAAGTTGGGTGGGATCTAACAGTAGGTTCAGATCTGAAGAGACCTGTCAAACACAGATGGGTGAGGCAGCGGTAGGGGTAGGCCAAGGAGGTGAGTGATACACTGCTGGCCAAAGGAGTCTGGACAAAGAACCTAGAGGCCAGTGTTGGAAACAATCTAGTTTTGATAGTGATCTAAGATGTGTTTGCAGAAGGATGTGGTATTGAGGCAGTGTGGGAATTTGGAGCTGAATCATGAAAAGGAGGCAAGAGGAGAAGAGGCTGATGAGGGAAGGGTTAGAAGCAGTTCAGGATGGATGACCAAAGCTCAACCAGAAATAAGACAGCAGAACATGAGAGCACAGGGAAGAGACACGGATTCTGAATGAGATACTTAACTGACTGGAAATATAAGGGACAGCTTCCTACAAAACATGCCAAACATTCAATTGCACAAAAGGAGGAAAGGAGAGGGCTGAAGAAAGGACTGGTGGGAACAGGCAGACCAAGCGCAGGTCTGAGGACAAGCAGCAAAGAGCCAGAGGAGGTCAAAGGCCTTGAGAAGGAGACAACAGTACAGGGATAAGGGCATAAAAAGAAAGGTCATCATCTCTGGTGGGGCTAATGGCAGACTCTGGGAGGGCTCACGCCAAGAAGTACTTCCCAGAACTTCTGCTGCCAGTGTCCCTGTCCTCACGGTGAGCCACAGCCACCCCCAGCCTCTGCAGGACACCGTCCAACACTAGCAGCATGCTGAGTTTTATATACATAGAATCACATCACCAGCAAGAGGGCAGACAGCAGAAGCAAGAACTACAGTCCTGCAGCCTGTGGAACAAAAACCACATTCACAGAAACATAGACAAGATGAAAAGGCAGAGGGCTATGTACCAGATGAAGGAACAAGATAAAACTCCAGAAAAACAACTAAGTGCAGTGGAGATAGGCAACCTTCCAGAAAAAGAATTCAGAATAATGATAGTGAAGATGATCCAGGAACTCAGAAAAACAATGGAGGCAAAGATCGAGAAGATGCAAGAAATGTTTAACAAAGATCTAGAATTAAAGAACAAACAAACAGAGATGAACAATACAATAACTGAAATGAAAAATACACTAGAAGGAATCACTAGCAGAATAACTGAGGCAGAAGGACGGATAAGTGACCTGGAAGACAGAATGGTGGAATTCACAGCTGTGGAACAGAATAAAAAAAAAGAATGAAAAGAAATGAAGACAGCCTAAGAGACCTCTGGGACAACATTAAACACAAAAACATTCGCATTATAGGGGTCCCAGAAGGAGAAGAGAGAGACAAAGGACCCGAGAAAATATTTGAAGAGATTATAGTCGAAAACTTCCCTAACGTGGGAAAGGAAATAGCCACCCAAGTCCAGGAAGTGCAGAGAGTCCCATACAGGATAAACCCAAGGAGAAACACACCGAGACACATAGTGATCAAACTGGCAAAAATTTAAAGACAAAGAAAAATTATTGAAAGCAGCAAGGGAAAAATGACAACGTACAAGGGAACTCCCATAAGGTTAACAGCTAATTTCTCAGCAGAAACTCTACAAGCCAGAAGGGAGTGGCATGATATACTTAAAGTGATGAAAGGGAAGAACCTACAACCAAGATTACTCTACCCGGCAAGGATCTCAGATTTGATGGAGAAATCAATAGCTTTACAGACAAGCAAAAGCTAAGAGAATTCAGCACCACCAAACCAGCTCTACAACAAAAGCTAAACGAACTACTCTAAGTGGGCAACACAAGAGAAGAAAAGGATCTACAAAAACAAACCCAAAACAATTAAGAAAATGGTCATAGGAACATACATATTGATAAATACCTTAAATGTGAATGGATTAAATGCACCAACTAAAAGACACAGGCTTGCTGAATGGATACAAAACAAGACCCATATATACGCTGTCTACAAGAGACCCACTTCAGACCTAGGGACACATACAGACTGAAAGTGAGGGGATGGAAAAAGATATTCCATGCAAATGGAAATCAAAACAAAGCTGGAGTAGCAATACTCTTATCAGATAATATAGACTTTAAAATAAAGAATGTTACAAGAGACAAGGAAGGACACTACATAATGATCAAGGGATCAATCCAAGAAGAAGATATAACAATTATAAATATATATGCACCCAACACAGGAGCACCTCAATACATAACGCAACTGCTAACAGCTATAAAAGAGGAACTTGACAGTAACACAATAATAGTGGGGGACGTTAACATCTCACGTACACCAATGGACAGATCATCCAAAATGAAAATAAATAAGGAAACACAAGCTTTAAATGACACAACAGAGGGCTTCCCTGGTGGCGCAGTGGTTGAGAATCTGCCTGCCGATGCAGGGGACACGGGTTCGAGCCCTGGTCCGGGAGGATCCCACATGCTGCGGAGCAACTAGGCCCGTGCTCCACAACTACTGAGCCCGTGCGCCTGGAGCCCGTGCTCCGCAACAAGAGAAGCCACCGCAATGAGAAGCCCCCGCTCGCCGCAACGAGAGAAAGCCCGCGCGTGGCAAGGAAGACCCAATGCAGCCAAAAATAAAAAAATAAAAAAAAAAAAAAAAAAAATGACACAACAGAGCATATAGATTTAATTGATATTTATAGGACATTCCATCCAGAAACAGCAAATTACACTTTCTTCTCAAGTGCGCACGGAACATTCTCCAGGATAGATCACATCTTGGGTCACAAATGAAGCCCCAGTAAATTTAAGAAAATTGAAATCATATCAAGCATCTTTTCTGAACACAACGCTATGAGATTAGAAATGATTACAGGGGAAAAAGCTTAAAAAACACAAACACATGGAGTCTAAACAATACGTTATTAAATAACCAAGAGAGCACTGAAGAAATCAAAGAGGAAATCAAAAAATACCTAGAGACAAATGACAATGAAAACACAATGGCCCAAAACCTATGGGATGCAGCAATAGCAGTTCTAAGAGAGAAGTTTATAGCAATACATTCCCACCTAAGAAACAAGAAACATCTCAAATAAACAACCTAACCTTACACCTAAAGGAACTAGAGAAAGAAGGACAAACAAAACCCAAAGTTAGGAGAAGGAAAGAAAACATAAAGATCAGAGCAGAAATAAATGAAACAGAAACAAAGAAAACAATAGCAAAGATCAATAAAACTAAAAGCTGGTTCTTTGAGAAGATAAACAAAATTGATAAACCATTAGCCAGACTCATCAAGAAAAAGAGGGAGAGGACCAAATCAATAAAATTGAAAATGAAAAAGGAGAAGTTACAACAGACACCACAGAAATACAAAGCATCCTAAGAGACTACTACAAGCAACTCTATGCCAATAAAATGGACAACCTGGAAGAAATGGACAAATTCTTAGAAAGGTATAACCTCCCAAGACTGAACCAGGAAGAAATAGAGAATATGAACAGACCAATCACAAGTAACAAAATTGAAACTGTGATTAAACATCTTCCAACAAACAAAAGTCCAAGACCAGATGGCTTCACAGGTGAATTCTATCAAACATTTAGAGAAGAGCTAACACCCATCCTTCTCAAACTCTTCCAAAAAATTGCAGAGGAAGGAACACTCCCAAACTCATTCTATGAGGCCACCATCACCCTGATACCAAAACCAGAAAAAGATACTACAAAAAAAGAAAATTACAGACCAATATCACTGATGAATACAGATGCAAAAATCCTCAACAAAATACTAGCAAACAGAATCCAACAGCACATTAAAAGGATCATACACCATGATCAAGTGGGATTTATCCCAGGGATGCAAGGATTCTTCAATATATGCAAATCAATCAATGTGATAAGCCATACAAACAAATTGAAGGAGAAAAACCATATGATCATCTCAATAGATGCAGAAAAAGCTTTTGACAAAATTCAATACCCATTTATGACAAAAACTCTCCAGAAAGTGGGCACAGACGGAACCTACCTTGACATAATAAAGGCCATATACGACAAACCCACAGCAAACATCATTCTCAATGGTGAAAAACTGAAAGCATTTCCTCTAAGATCAGGAAAAGACAAGGATGTCCACTCTCACCACTATTATTCAACATAGTTTTGGAAGTCCTAGCCATGGCAATCAGAGAAGAAAAAGAAAAAAAAGGAATCCAAATTGGAAAAGAAGAAGTAAAACTGTCACTGTTTGTAGATCACATGATACTATACACAGAGAATCCTAAAAATGCCATCAGAAAACTACTAGAGCTAATCAACGAATCTGGTAAAGTTGCAGGATACAAAATTAATGCACAGAAATCTCTTGCATTCCTATATACTAATGATGAAAAATCTGAAAGAGAAATTAAGGAAATACTCCCATTTACCATTGCAAGAAAAGGAATAAAACACCTAGGAATAAACTTACCTAGGGAGACAAAAGACCTGTATGCAGAAAACTATAAGACACTGATGAAAGAAATTAAAGACGATACCAACAGATGGAGAGATATACCATGTTCTTGGACTGGAAGAATCAATATTGTGAAAATGGCTATACTACCCAAAGCAATTTACAGCTTCAATGCAATCCCTATCAAACTACCAATGGCATTTTTTACAGAACTAGAAAAAAAATGTTAAAATTTGTATGGAGACTCAAAAGACCCCGAATAGCCGAAGCAGTCTTGAGGGGAAAAAATGGAGCTGGAGGAATCAGACTCCCTGACTTCAGACTATACTACAAAGCTACAGTAATCAAGACAATATGGTACTGGCACAAAAAGAGGAACATAGATCAATGGAACAAGATAGAAAGCCCTGAGGTAAACCCACACACCTATGGTCAACTAATCTATGACAAAGGAGGCAAGGATATACAATGGAGAAAAGACAGTCTCTTCACTAAGTGGTGCTGGGAAAACTGGACAGCTACATGTATAAGAATGAAATTAGAACACTTTCTAACACCATACACAAAAAGAAACACAAAATGCATTAGAGACCTAAATGTAAGACCGGACACTACAAAACTCTTAGAGGAAAACATAGGCACAACACTCTTTGACATAAATCACAGCGAGATCTTTTTTGATCCACCTCCTAGAGTAATGGAAATAAAAACAAAAATAAACAAATGGGACCTAATGAAACTTCAAAGCTTTTGCACAGCAAAGGAAACCATAAACAAGACGAAAAGACAACCCTCAGAATCGGAAAAATATTTGCAAACGAATCAACGGACAAAGGTTTAATCTCCAAGATATATAAACAGCTCATGCAGCTCAATATTAAAGAAACACACAACCCAATCCAAAAATGGGCAGAAGACCTAGATAGACATTTCTCCAAAGAAGACATACAGATGGCCAAGAAGCACATGAAAAGCTGCTCAACATCACTAATTATTAGAGAAATGCAAATCAAAACTACAATGATGTATCCCCTCACACCAGTTAGAATGAGCATCATGAGAAAATCTACAAACAACAAATGCTGGAGAGGGTGTGGAGAAAAGCAAACCCTCTTGCATTGTTGGTGGGAATGTAAATTGATACAGCCACTATGGAGAACAGTATGGAGGTTCCTTAAAAAACTGATTTAGAATTACCATATGACCTAGCAATCCCACTACTGGGCACACACCCAGAGAAAACCATAATTCAAAAAGACACATGCACCCCAATGTTCATTGCAGCACTATTTACAATAGCCAGGTCATGGAAGCAACCTAAATGCCCATCGACAGACGAATGGATAAAGAAGTTGTGGAACATATATACAATAGACTATTACTCAGCCATAAAAATGAACAAAATTGGGTCATTTGTTGAGATGTGGATGTATCTAGAGACTGTCATACAGGGTGAAGTAAGTCAGAAAGAGAACAACAAATATCGTATATTAACTCATGTATGTGGAACCTGGAAAAAAGGTTCAGATGAACCAGTTTGCAGGGCAGAAGTTGAGACACAGATGTACAGAACAAACGTATGGACACCAAGGGGGAAAGCAGAGGGGAGTGGGGGTGGGGGTGGGATGAATTGGGCGATTGGGATTGACATGTATACACTGATGTGTATAAAAGTGATGACTAATAAGAACCTGCTGTATAAAAAAAAAAATAAGATAATATTCAAAAAAACCCCAAAAACAAAACAAAAATTAATTAATTAATTAAAAATAAAAAAAGAAAGGTCATCCCTTCTCCTTAGACTGTTGTTTAGCAATTACTACTAAATACGAAAGACATACAGAGATGTATGTTTTAAGTTCTATGAATTAAAACTACATATATAGTATTTATGTATACATTTTTATATATTCTAAATACATGGAACTGTATATATTTAAAAATGATTAAAATGGGAAATTTCATTTTACATACATTTTTTACCACAATTAAAAAAAATATACACATACACACACGAACACATATAATACTCTATATACATACATACAAGTACTTATACATATGCATTTTTATTTATTTCCTTAAAATTTGAGGCTCCGTTTGCTGGCTGATGCCCGGAGTCCAATTAAAGAATAACTCAAAACCCTACCAACAACTGGTTTGAATCCTTAAAAAATATAACATACATAATTCCTCAATAATCAACGAACTCCCCCAGCCCTCAATCCCCTGCCAGCAGGGGAGAAAACACTCCTAAACACACAGGCAGTGAAAGTGCAATAGTGCAGAAATCTGCGGTGCTGGCTGTGGCCCTAGATGGAGTCTTCCTGGTCTGTTTTGATCTCCCTTGCTTCTAGCCCTGCTGTGATCAAGAGAATGGCTTCACACAAGGAACAGGAAAGACCTTTTAATAAAAACAAACACCATCTCCTCATGCTGTCAAGGTTACACGTCTAAATGTTTACGAGTTTAGAGGAAGGATATGGAGGGATGTGGAGATGGTTTTCAACTTTCACTCCTGATTTAACAAACAATATTCAGATGGACTTTGGGTGGTACCATACATTCTTTGCAAAAGCTACTGACTTTCTATTAAATCACGAATAGCTCCCAATTCTAATGGAGAAAGAATGCTAAATGTCTTGCTTTAATTTGGGAGTGCCTTTCTTTCCTGGTGCACTAGGGGCTGCTAATTGCTGGTTTTAACACAGTTGAACAGGACACCAACCCTGCAGCCCGACCTCCAGGTTACCTGAGTCACAAGACAATTCTTGAAGGTCAATTCAGGAAACCCCTTCTCTTCCTGAAGCGAAAGTGACAGAAGGAAGAGCTAACATAGATTACCAGCCCCCTATGTCCCAGCATTTTACTCCAGGACATTTCACTTGGTGCTCACAGCAACTGGGTGAAGTTGGTGTTAATATCAGACACTATTTTATAGATAAGGAAGCTGAGGCTCAGAGAGTTGTCCACATTTATATCCATAGTGGGAGGTCCCATCGAGATTTGAACTCTGTTTGCAAATGAAGTTACCGACAACGGATTAGTCTCCAAAATATACAAACAGCTCATAACAGCTCTATGTCAAAAAAACAAACAACCCAATCAAAAATGGGCAGAAGATCTAAATAGATGTTTCTCCAAAGAAGACATACAGATGGCAAAAAGCACATGGAAAGATGCTCAACATCACTAATTATCAGAGAAATGCAAATAAAAACTACAGTGAGCTATCACCTCACACAGGTCAAAATGACCATCATCAAAAAGTCTTCAAACAGTAAATGCTGGAGAGGGTGTGGAGAAAAGGGAACCCCCTTGCACTGTTGGTGGGAATGTAAATTGGTACAGCCACTATGGAGAACAGTATAGAGGTTCCTTAAAAAACTAAAAATAGTTACTCCTGGGCATATAACAGGAAAAGATGAAAACTCTAATTAGAAAAGATACACGCACCCCAAAGTTCATAGCAGCATTATTTACAATAGCCAAGACATGGAAGCAACCTAACTGTCCACCGAAAGAGGAATGGATAAATAAGATATGTGGTACATATATACAACAGAATACCACTCAACCATAAAAAAGAATGAAATAACGCCACTTGCAGCAACACGGATGGACCTAGAGATTATCATACTGAAGTAAGTCAGAAAGAGAAAGACAAATAACATATTGCTTCCATGTGGAATCTAAATAAATGATGCAAATCAACTTATTTACAAAACAGAGACAGATTCCCAGCCATGGAAAACAAACTTACGGTTACCAAAGGGGAAAGGGAAGGGGGAGGGATCAATTAGGAGTTTGGGATGAACATACACGCACTACTCTACATAAAACAGATAACCAACAAGGACCTACTGTATAGCACAGGGAACTCTACTCGATATTCTGTGATAACCTATATGAGAAAAGAATCTAAAAAAGAATGAATATCTGTATACGTATAACAATCACTTTACTGTACACCTGAAACTAACACAACATTGTAAATCAACTATACTCCAATTAAAAAAAAAAATGTGGACTCAATTCTGAATGACCCCTTTAACTATAATACATTACTTCTTCCATCAAGCGTCCATTTGTCATGGGGCACGTCCCTCACCTTCTCTGAACGCCTATTTCTGCATTTAAGATACAGAGTTGAGCTCACACACCCCATGGGATTGGATGAGATATACTTGAAATTATGTACGGAAGAGGGATTTGTTAGCTAATAAAGTGTAAATACAGGTTCGTTTTTTCATCTGCTATTCTGTTTTCCTGGGTGCCTGCAGATATGGAGATATATTGGTCACCTGTAAAGATATAATTGCCAAAAGTAATAATAGAAAAGATAGGTTTTGGGGAGGACTTCTAACTGTTCCTTAAAAGGAAAGGGGGCTGTGATCATCATTAACGGTTGAGAGGAAATGACGCAGAGTAGTGCAAGTTTAAATATATCAGTTCTCACATGATAAACTTCCTCTGAACAATGAGGCCACTGCCTTCTATTCCATATTTAAAAAATTATTATTCTGGGAGATTGGGATTGACATATATACACTAATATGTATAAAACAGATAACTAATAAGGACCTGCTGTATAAAAAAATTTTTTTTTATTCTGAAATAATCAACAGCCACCTCTAGTACCATGAACAAAAGTTGCCTCCTCTTGAATTAGAAGCTACTCTGGTAAAAGAGGTGCAGAATTTTCTCTAGAGAACAATGGCTGCTTCCCTCAATTTTGCAAAGTTCAGCACAGACTCCCGAGTCAGAGGAGCAGCTTGTTTCGCGCTTTAACTAATGGAACCGTCATCAGAAGGCCTCATGCTCTGCGAGTTGTCCGGCCTCACAGTGTCACTGAGGTCAGGTAAACACTATTTCTCTCGAGCTGTTCCTCTTTCCCTTTGGGGTTTTGAGACGATTTCTACTCCCCACACAAAAGCAATCATGCCCTGTGCTCCGACACTATTTCCAATTTCTCCAATGAGCTCAGGTGTCTTTCTCCTGTAACACAAGACTAGGGCGGGGCTGGAGCAGGAACTAAGAGGCCATCAATCCTGCGCTGAATACATTCTTGGTGGAATAGAGTCTGGGATGATAGCAAAAGGCACACAGAAGCCCAGTTTGTGCAGAGAAGCAAAGGCACCAGGGCGTTTTATCCAAAAGCATTTTGTCACTTCTTTTTCTCCTGTGGGGCAGTCTGATACCTAATTGAGCTGTCTAGCATCAAAGGGCTAGTCGTGGGGGGGAAAACAAAGGGAATTAAAGGGTTTCAAGAAAACCATTATTACTTAAATAAAAATTAAAAACAAAAAAGAAAGAAAAAAAAGAAAAAGAAAACCATTACTTAGTCCACAAAGGCTCACCAACACTGCCTATGCACGTAATTGTGGCAGGAGGGAGGCTGAGCTCTGTTACTGCCTGCAACGATGACTTCAGATTTCCCACACCGTTACAAGACGAGATTGTACATGGTCTTATATTATCGAAAATCGACTCACCAGCGTGAGCGACAGAGCTATCAAGGAGACAGTCCCTGGTGAGGCAGAAGCAGCAATAGCTCTTTTCATGAATTGTCATGTAGCAATAATAGGCCGCGCTGCTGATTCTCTAAGAAGCAATTACGCAGCTCACGTCTAATTTCTGTGTTATAAGAAAAGGGAATGTATGTGGGCAAAGGAGGCAAGAATCCTATCAAATATGACTTTAGACCACATTATTATAAAACTGTTCCCCTTTTCACAGAAGAGCAGACATTTTAACAGCATTATCTCCACAAAAAATGGGAATTCAGGGAAAAAAAATTACGATATTGGTGGAAATGAAAAGGGTTCATTTAAGGGATAGTACACGTTTAAGAAAGCACAACTCAAAAAACATTGCTTCTATTTACTGACCTTTTCACTTTGGATGGTTTCCTTGAAAAAGCCACACTTCGTGAAATCATTCGTTTAAAATCTGCCATTGCGGGGCTTCCCTGGTGGCGCAGTGGTTAAGAATCCGCCTGCCAATGCAGGGGACCCGGGTTCTAGCCCTGGTCCAGGAAGATCCCACATGCCACGGAGCAACTAAGCCCGTGCGCCGCAACTACTGAGCCTGCGTGCCACAACTACTGAAGCCCGCGCGTCTAGAGCTCCTGTTCCACAACAAGAGAAGCCACCGCAATGAGAAGCCCGTGCAACGGGTGCTACCGCAACGACGAGTAGCCCCCGCTCTTCCTAATTAGAGAAAGCCCGTGCGCAGCAACGAAGACCCAACGCAGCCAACAAATAAATAAATATACTAAAAACAAACAAACAAACAAAAAAACTGCCATTGCCACTCAGAGTGGGCTGGTTCACGATCAGAGCGGGGCGGTGGTCTGAGGGTTTCCTGACAGTTGTTTGTGTAAAAGGGCCAAGAGCTGCACCAATTCATAAGGGCTGCACCCTCATGACCTAATCACCCTCAACCCAGCAAGGCTTACCTGGGCATCAAGGCCCAGGAAGGAACACAAGATTACCTTGGCCAGCCACCATCTGAGTTGGCTTCCTTCCCCGTGATGAGCCCACTGCAGGGCTGCATCTATATTATGCTCAGCATCTCCAGAGAACAGCTTCTAATCAGGACATCTTTCTTCCTGTAGAACCCAAGCCCCCTGCCCTCCCCACTGCCACATCCTGCCCCACCACCTCTATAAGACAGAACATTAGGGTCTCTCATAAAATGACCTTTGAACACGACACACCTTTTCTGAGCTAACCATCCTAATTCGTTCCTGAAATCCTTCCTCCCACAGTCACCAACTACCCGCAGTGACCCCGTTTGGCACGGATTCTTTGCCCATCGTGGTGCTTCCTCTGGTGGGTCACTCAGGTGCTGCCCGTTTGAGAGGAATCCTCCCCACCCCAACTCCCACTTTTGAGCACAGTAGTGGATTCTGAATGACAGAGCAGGACGATGGCTTCCGTCATTCCACACACACCCCCTCAGCTCTGCCTCTGTCTGGCTGTGGGACATAGGGCAGGTTACTTAACCTCTGTTTGCTTTATTTTCCTTGTATGTAAAACATGGGAAAAGCAACAGTTTCTACCCATCGGGGAAGTGAGGACTAAAGAAGTTAACAAGCACAAAGTGCCCGTATGCCTGGCAGACAAGAAGCCCTCCTTGCCTTAAAGTTATCATCGTGTTCTTCATGATGTAACTCTAGGCTCAAGACTAACAGAATTTGTGAGGGATGAAGGAACCAGAGAAGCCACCAGTTTGAAGCCTGAGCACTCTGGCAACCAGGGACTACCTATGAGGACAAATCCAACAGCCAGAGCTGGAGCCAGCAAATCCAGAATGGAGATGTTTGGGTGGCAGCAAAGATGAACCAAGAAGAGTGAGGTCCCGAGAAGTTCAGATGTTCTGATTGAACCCTCATTACCCAGCTGATACTAGACAATCCAGCAACTCCTCTTCAGCGTATATGCCCAAAAGAACTGGAAGCAGTTTTACACACATGTTCATAGCAGCATTATTTACAATAGCCAAGAAGTGGAAGCAACCCAAGTGGCCACTGACAGATGAATGGATAGCAAAAAAGTGACATAAACATACAATGGACTGCTGTTCAGCGTTAAGAAGGAAAGAAATTCTGACATATGCAATAACATGGGTGAACCTTGAAGACATTATGCTAAGTAAGTGCTATGGACTGAATGTTTGTGTCCCCCCAGATTGGTATGTTGAAGCTTAATTTCCAATGGGATGATATATTAGCATCTGAGGCCTTTGGGAGTGATTAGGTTGATGTCATTAGGAGATGGGGCTCTGGGGTGATTAGGTCATGTGGGTGCACCCCTCATGAATGGGATTAGTGCTCTTATAAAAAGATAACCTAGAGAGATCCCTCCCCACTTCCACCATGTGAGGATACAGTGAGAAGACTCCCATCTATGAAATAAGAAGCAGGCCCTCATCAGACATCGAACCTGCTGATGCCCTGATCTTAGACTTCCTAGCCTCCAAAACTGTGAGGAACAAATTTGTCGTTTATAAGCCACCCAGTACTATGGTATTCCTTATAGCAGCCTGAAAGGACTGAGACAGTGAATAAGCCAGTCAAAAAAGGGACAAACTTTATGGCTTACCGGTATGAGATAGCCAGCAACAGAGGAGGAGAAATGGGGAGTTAGTGTTTAACGGGCACAGAGTTTCGATTTTGCAATTTGAAAAGACCTATGGAGAAGGAGGGTGGTTGCACAACCATGTGAAGCTACTTAACACTAGTGAACTATTCACCTAAAAATGGTAAAGATGGTCAATTTTATGTTATGATGTATTTTACCACAATTCAAAAAATTTTAAAAATATACTAGGCATAGCTCAAGAAAACCATGGTGCAAATGGGCTATAGCAGAAACGGACAAGGAAAATACTGCCCGTGATATCCCACGCCTTATGAAGTTGATCAAAAGTCTTGCTCCTGTGCAAACCCTGTTGAACCCTGTACTCCAAAACCCCTCTGCGCTGAGTGTAGAGCACAGGCTTGGGGGCAAGGAGCTGGGGCCCCTCAGCAATAGGGCCTCGTCAGGTGGCTTAACCTCTTTAACCTTCGGTTTCCTCATCTGCAGAGCTGTTGTGACAACCCACGTGAAGCTCTCGGCACTCACCTAACAGTTAAGGTGTTATACAGTATACAGTATACAGTTAAGGTATACAGTTAAGGTGCGAGACCCATCAGGCACCATTATCATTGTGTTGGATCTTACCTGCACATCATACAGGAACTGGAAACGACTCTTTTTACTTGCAGCTTCTCTCACAGCCTGAGCCAGGTCCACCGACCCTTTCCCACCAATCGACCAGTGATAGCAGGGCACTGCATTAAAGGCGCCAGCCCGCTTTGCAAGCTCACACACCAAGTCAATCTCCGCTCGGGTGTCGGTCCTGGTGATGAAAACGTTTGTGGTTTTGCATCTGTATTCATTTAGCGATGTTTTTAAAGAAAGACTAACTGCTTATACAGAACTTTGCTCCCAAACACTGAATATATTTTAAACATCAGAAGTGGTTACACTGTGCTTAAATAAATCAGACCTTAAGAAAAGCATGGGGGAAAAATCCGCTCCAACGTGACTCAAATATTTCAAGTTGTTAAGGGTTTTATTGAGAAAATTCCATAACATATCCCTTTGATCATCCACAGTCTTTCCGTCAGAAATGCTGGGTGGAATTAAGACGAAGAAGAAGAAGAAAAAAAAAAGCCAAAGAAATGGTAACTCACTACATAGATTTCACTTCCCTGATAACATTTGAAAACACTTCTGCTAAAGTAAAACCAATTCAAAGAAAATCAAACAAATAGAATGAGCAGAGTATTTCTCTGTCCTTTTAGATGAAGCAGAGAAAAGGTCAAACATCCTCAAAACACAAATGCAGTTAGTTCACAGGGTGGCCCAGCGATATGACCACATTTAAAGTAGGACACTTGACTCACCTGAAGACATTCAGAGCTACGACAACAGGGACCCCGAAGAGCTGAGCAATCTGAATTTGCTTCTCTAGGTTACAGCAGCCATCTGCCACCAGCTGGAGGTTCTGTAAGAAAACCAGGCCCCCATGTATCACCTCCCATCCAACCTGCCAAACTACACAGGCAGGCCCACTCTGGCAGGTTTTGGGTCTATCTACACTCACGTTATTGTCCTGGAAGCTATTAAAGAAAGCCATCAATCATTTTTTCCCTCCAAGAAAAGATGGCTGCAGAAGGAGGAGGCTCATTTTCCAAGTAAAGTCTAAAATTATTCTAGATCCAATGGCATATGTGGGTCTTGAGCCAGGCAGCTATTTCTGCTGCAGACTGGTGGCCAGTACGTCAGCAACATGCCCACGCTCTGTGGGCTGGTGGACAAGAAGGCGTAAGGTCCTGGGAGGGTGACCAGCACCGTCCAGCTACTCCCTGCTCAAATCCCTGGCGCCACCTGTAGGAGCTAAGAGGTACTGTTGCCAGTCAATCAAAGTTTATTTACTCACTCAAGTCATAAAGCCAATTGTGTATCTTCCAAAAGTCAGTATCTGCCACATCAAAAGAATACATGGGTATAAGAGGCCTGCTCTGATGGCTGCCCAGCGGGTAGGAACTGGACAGAAAGCCTACACCCATCTTTTCTTAAGATTGGGGAGTTAACCGAATGGATTTTATCCCTCCCCCCACCCATTTCCTCTTGGATTATTAGAAAAGCACTTTTCTAAGAGGCCACTGGCGGAGGACCTATTCCCTGACTGAGATTCAACTGCTAGTCAATGGTTAACTGTATTTGAATAATTCTTCACTCTTACCTCTTCCGTATACTCTTTTTTAAGAGGGACCCCTGCAGTCACCTGAGATAAGAAAAGACAAAAATTAAGAATAATCCTATCAAACTGTTTACTCTGATTAAGATCTGAAAGAAAAACAAATCATGGTCCCTTTGGGGAAGGTTCATTTAAAAAACACATTTTGTGCTTTTAAACCAATAACTGGCAGCCCTGGCTGAACGTGAAGTCTCGTGGGTGCTTTTAAAAATCACTGATGCTTGAGCTCCACCCTGACCAATTAAACCAGGATTGCTGGGAGTGGGACCCAGGATCGGTGATGGTTAAAAACTTCTCAGGCGATTCTAATTTGAGCTAATATTAAGAACTTTCATACTGTTGCCCATTATCCTAGCATAGAAGGGAACTCACAGTATGATTAATACCTGATTTATACAGAGTGCATAATCGTTCTAAATAAATTCTAAGTCATTTAAAAGTAATTGCCGTGAATTTTCCCCTTTCTTTGGCCTAGTTTCTTACAGAAGCCGATGGGGTTGGCAGTTTAAAGATAAGGAAACTGAAGGTGAGAGAAGGCAGGTATCTTGCCCACAGTTACACAGCAAATGAGAGGCAGAACAGGGGCATGAGTATAATAGGGTTCTGAAACCCCAATTTAGTGCCTTTTCACAGTTCCCCATTGTTTTTTTTTTTTCTTTTTTTTGTCTATAGCCTGCAACTGGTTTCAGTGAGAAACCCCAGACAACATTTTAATTCACTGAGGACGTGGTGACTGTTCTCCTCTCAGCGAAAGAGGTCTTGAGAATATTGGAAATCCTTTGAAAAGTTACCTCTATGACAGATTGTTTTCTTGAGATTGTGAGGAAACATCATAAGGTATTTTCAGATGGGTTTTTTTTCCCCAGCATTAGCATAAACTAAAACACACAGTGGACCCTTCAGTTGGAACAACCAAAATGCTGGGTTAAAAAAGGAACATAAAGTACTGCTGAGCATGAACATATGCAAAGTTCTGCAAAATCAAAAATTAGGCAAAATCAAGAAAAATGGGTTGTACGCAAATGCCAGAAAGTAGAGGGGATCAACAAAACCAAAGCTGGTTCTTTAAGACTAACAAAATTGATAATATTCTGGCAAGAGTTTTTTTTTAAAAAGGAATGAAAAAAATATTGTAACTACACATGCTGTAGACAGAATTAATAGGATACTGGGACAAACTTTATACCAATACTTTTTAAAAGACAGAGAAACTTAGTATGAGTTTTAATATAAAACTCATTTAGGAAAAAGTAGAGAACTTAAACAGTTCTCTACTCATTAAAAAAAATTAAGTTTGTAGTTAAAAACCTACCCCTCACCAATAAGCAACAGGCCCAGAGAGTGTTACAGGTGACTTCTTCCCATCTTTGAATAAACAGATTATTCTAATGTTACAAAATCCCTTAATGAGAATATAAAAGAGAATCAATAAGCAAAATTCAGTTATTCATAAAAAAGATAATGAAAGGTTCATTTAATATTTGTAATATAATTTGCAACATTAATAAAGAGAAAAATCATGTCATCTCAATAGATGAAGAAGATTATTCAACATATAGTATAACAACGTGACAAATAGCAACAGAAGGCAATTTTCTTAACCTGATAAAAAACATATATGAAATATTACAGAAAACATATTTAGCAATGAACTATTAAACGTGTTCTCTTGTTGATAAGGAATAACAGTAGGATGCTGGCTATCAACACTATTTAATACTGCCCTGCAACTAGAAACATATGGTTAGTGATGAAAAAAAAGTATCAAGATTGGAAAGGAAGAAACAGAACTGTCATTATTTTCATGTATGATTGTCCACACAGAACTCTCTAAAGTATTTACAGCTAAATAAGTACAATTAATAAGAGAATTTTTTAAGTTATGGAGATTTAATATAGAGCATGGTGACTATAGGTAAAAATATTGTATTGCATATTTGAAAGTTGCTAAGAGAGTAGATCTGAAAAGTTCTCATTCCAAGGAAACACATTTTTTTTTAAACTATGTATGGTGACAGATGTTAATGACTTATTGTGGTGATCATTTTACAATGTATACAAATACTGAACATTATGTTGTATACCTTGAAACTAATATAATGTTGCATGTCAATTATACCTTAAAAAAATGTAGACAGGTCACTGGATATATACATAAGAATCCAGAAGTAACCTGTGAAACTATTTAAAAATATAAAGCACATGGGAACAGATCGGTAAAAGGATGTAGAAGTCCTTTGGGCAATAAACTGTAAATGTTTATTAAAATATATTTCAAAAGACCTAAATCAGTGAATATCCCAAGTTCCTAGATCTAAAACTGATCTATTGATTTAATGACATTCCAAAAAAACCCCCAAATCCTAGAAAGATTCTTTATGGGACTTTATGATTAGTTCAAAAATACGTATGGAAGTGAAGAGGACTGATAAAGGCCGGGCACCCATGAAGAAAGAGAACTACCAGGGAGAGCTTGCACCACAGACTTAGTGTAGCACACACACAATTATGTGTAAATAGACCAGTGCAACCAAACGAAGATCCCAGAAACACACCTACACGTGTATGGAGAATTGATTTATCACAAAGTAGCCTTGAAGATCAGAAAGGAGGGACTAACTAAAATAAATAGTGCTAGGCCAGTTGGCTATTAACACAGAAAAAATAAAATTAGGCCTGGTCATTACAACACACACCAAAAACCAGTAATGAGGGTGATGGTTAATTTTGTGTGTCAGCTTGGGTGATGGGATGCCCAGATATTTGGTCAAACATTATTCTGGGTATTTCGGTGAGGGTGTTTTTGAATGAGAATAACATTTAAATTGATGGACACTGAGTACAGCAGACTGCCCCCCATCACTTCAATCAGTTGAAGGCCTGCTATAACAAAAAGAATCTGTGCAAGAGAACATTTTCCAGCAGATTGCCTTCAGACTGGGACTGGACTACCGGCTCTCCTGAGTCTCCAGCAGTGGCCCACTCAGTAGATTTTTGGACTTGTCAGCCTCCATAATTGTGGGAGCCAATTACTTATAACAAATCGTTTTATAATAAATACACATCCTATTGGTTATGGAGAACCCTCCTTAAGAAACTATGTTTAAAGAACTAATTATAAAAGACATGTCTGAATCCAAATGCATTAGTTCTTCCATTGCACCAAGAATGGTCAGCATTTTGAAAGACAGGATATGACTGGGGCTAAAATGGGCAAGTTCAAGGGTCATAGGATTTTCCACTGCATAAATTATGTAAAAAAACAAGCTGAATAAACATAAGAGGCAGCCGAGGTTATTTGTGTAATGATATCAAAAGGAAGTAGAAATTATAATGGATCAAAAACATTACTATGGAGTTGTTTCAAGTAAGAAGGAATGACACTGAGGTGGATAATACGGAATACAGGATTAAGAAGATCAAGGTTCATGTATTATTCAAGTATCGAAAACATTTCCTTGACGCAGAGTATGCCAGGCATGAGGAATACCCAAATTAATAAGATATAGTCCTTAATCTCAAGGAATTCAGAGTCGAGTGGGGAGATACACACATAGACATTCATAAAGTAATATGATGCAGAAGCACTCCTGGGGTCCAGGAGAGGAACGCTGCACTGCATCTGGCTTCCTGATGCCCCCGTTTATTATCCTCCACCCATAGCTGTGCCTACTAATCTCGAGCCCTGTTACAATCATCACCGGCATGGAAACATGACATTAAGGGAAACTGAAGGATGTACCAAGGATTAAGGTGAGCAGAAAATGAAACCGTTGTAAAACAGAGCACACCCATTAAGATGAACTGAAATAGGATTATAAATCACGTAGTGAGTTTTTATAGGACAGAGACGAGATAGGAGGGTGCAAAAACACTGGACTAGAAGTCCAGAGACCTTGATTCCATGTCTGATTAGTCCCCTAAACAGATGGAGGATACTAAGCAAGACCCAGAATCCTCCAGCACCTCAGTAATTTTATCTTTGTAAAGACTTGAACCAGACTAATTTCTAAGCCCTTTCCAGTATTAAAGCCCTTTGATTTTATAATTGTCAGGGTGCAAGACAGGGAGGAGGAATTTCAAACTTATCTTATATAGGTAGAGATCGTTCTTTGAAAATGGAAGTCGATACAGCTTCAGAGTCTGAACTCAATTGGTGTTTTGAACAAAATCAGAACTCTTTAGCACTTCTATATTATAATACCTGCCGCGTCAATCTTGCCTTTGATATAACGGTGAAGCTCTAGGCTAAAATGAAGTGCTCAAGCATCTGGTATTAATGAGCCGATTAGGGATTCAGAAGAGGTTTACCCTTCATTCATATTCAGATCTGAATGCCTGACAAAAGTCCAGAATCTGTGTCTCAGACCCAGGCTTGAGATTTGGCTCTCTGCTGGCCTGGTGACATCCCCTGAACACATCAAACCTCAGCTTCCTCATCTGTAAGATGATATAATGTCTGCGTCTCCTAGGACAAAGAATTGCTAAGATGATTAAACAGTGCACATTGTGGTGTTTCATCATGGCAAACTTGTTATTTGTTTATGCTATATAATTAATCATTGTGTGATATCCGCATACACGGTATACCAATTAAGAAATCAGATTTGGCAGTCTGTGTAATATATCAATAGTATAAGTAATAAAGAAACTCCAAATGATTTTATTTCAAAAATGGTTAATCAGTACAACATTTCTTATTCTCCCTTTGGAAATCCCTAAAAATGGAAAAGAAAAAGGAAAAAAACAAAAAACTACATCTTTGCTGTGGAAAGGTGAAAACTCCTTTCAGGTGTGTGTGAATTCTATACATGATAAAGTCTTTAAAAATGTTAAAACAGAATTTGTGTTTTCTAAGCAAAGCTCTCTTAGAAATAATCCAGTGCTCTAGCAGAGTTATAAAGTGAAATCATAATAAACAGAAACAGAAGGAAAATAGCGCTAGATGAAATCTGATGAGATGTAGCGTCAGTGAACCAAAAAACTATCCGTACAAACACTGAACGACCTCACCCACAAAAGCCATCACTCTAACCCTTCTGTTCTTCATTCAGGAACCAAAGCCTCTATCCTCCCATTACCACAGGGTTATAAAATGTTGACATAAGTTTCAGTTTAGACTCTTAGAACTGAAGAGTGGTCACATGCTCCTTCCCCAAATATTGCTTAGAAATAACTTTGTGGGTGTTACTAATTACTCGATCGAACTGAACTCTAAGTGCCCTATCATGGTGATTTGTGAAAAAGGAGAAATTCTAGAAAACTGCAGCTATGAAGCAGGTTTGGATGTTTCAAAGGTTCAATTCTGCTGCCTTCTGTTTTATTCGAAAGGAAGCACGGTGCTTACACTTGGTCCACCTCCGTGCATCTTCAGAGCCCGCACCGTCGCCACCAGCACCACAACACTGGGCACCAAGCCAGAAGCTCTGCACTTGATGTTGAAGAATTTCTCCATGCCAATGTCAGCACCAAAGCCAGCTTCAGTCACTGTGGAGAATCAAGTTTGAAACTTGCTATTATCTTCTAAAAACAACAGTAGGTTTTGACAATCATTGATGTGGTTCAAATTCAAAGGATGACAAATTTTCCTCCACGTTCAAGGTTACTACACACCACTGCATCCTGTTCATATACAAAAGTAAAAAGACGTTTCCATGGTTTTAGAAAATGTCCTACTTCCTTACATTCCATAAAAAGATGACTCTCTACTCTGCTTCACACCACTGTTCCTTAAGGATTCATTGCCATGGCCAAGATTTTTCTTCCAGTATAGAAGGTCAAGGCAAAGCTTTTCTTAACACAGATGGTATTTTCAACTTTTTAATCAGGTTCCAAAATGTGTCAAAGAACATTGTTAGTATGATTAGTATAGAAGATCTTTCCTTACTCTTTATAAGATACATACAGAATCACTTATTTTTATTCCATCTGGCCATGTCTATTGATGAACAAAATTGAAGTTAGTTGAGCCGTTTAAGGAGGTTGATCATCAGGCTTGATCATAAGATGGTATCTTTACTTCATAACCAGAGAGGACACTCATCTTTAACCATCCTTTCCCCTGACCCTAAATTGCTAAAAGTGTTACTAAGGCAGTTATGGCTATAGCAGGGAGACTATCCAACACTGCCTTCCAAGATAATCCTCCTGACACTGGGTAAGCAGCAGTATCTTCATACACAAAGCAGAGCTCTGGACCAGCCACATCACCAGCCCCTGGGGGTTTATTAGAAATGCAGACTCTTGGGCTCTATCCCAGAACTATTGAATCAGAACCAGCATTTTGACAAGATCCCTTAGTGAGATGAATGCCCATTAAAATTTGAGAAGCACACTGCTCTAGGGAAGGAATACTATTAATGGAATAGAAATTAAATATTTATGGAATATGCACTACATACTTACAGTACAACCAAGGCCATAACTTATGGCAGAAAGAGGAAGAGGCAGTAAAAAAAAATTACTAAGATAAAATAGAAACCAATTAACATGTGAATAAATGAGGATTTTGTCCCCAGCATTCACTGAATATACACATTGTAACAAAAATTAAGAAAAGAAAAACAGAGAGGGCAGACAGACAGAAGCAAGAACTACAATCCTGCAGCCTGTGGAACAAAAACCACATTCACAGAAAGATAGACAAGATGAAAAGGCAGAGGGCTATGTACCAGATGAAGGAACAAGACAAAAACCCAGAAAAACAACTAAATGAAGTGGAGATAGGCAACCTTCCAGAAAAAGAATTCAGAATAATGATAGTGAAGATGATCCAGGAACTCAGAAAAGCAATGGAGGCAAAGATCGAGAAGATGCAAGAAATGTTTAACAAAGACCTAGAAGAATTAAAGAACAAACAAACAGAGATGAACAGTACAATAAGTGAAATGAAAAATACAAGAAGGAATCAATAGAGAATAACTGAGGCAGAAGAACGGATAAGTGACCTGGAAGACAGAATGGTGGAATTCACAGCTGCAGAACAGAATAAAGAAAAAAGAATGAAAAGAAATGCAGACAGCCTAAGAGACCTCTGGGACAACATTAAATGCAACAATATTCTCATTATAGGGGTCCCAGAAGGAGAAGAGAGAGACAAAGGACCGGAGAAAATATTTGAAGAGATTATAGTCGAAAACTTCCCTAACGTGGGAAAGGAAATAGCCACCCAAGTCCAGGAAGCGCAGAGAGTCCCATACAGGATCAACCCAAGGAGAAACATGCCGAGACACACAATATTCAAATTGGCAAAAATTAAAGACAAAGAAAAATTACTGAAAGCAGCAAGGGAAAAACTACAAATAACATACAAGGGAACTCCCATAAGGTTAACAGCTGATTTGTCAGCAGAAACTCTACAAGCCAGAAGGGAGTGGCATGACATATTTAAAGTGATGAAAGGGAAGAACCTACAACCAAGATTACTCTACCTGGCAAGGATCTCATTCAGATTTGATGGAGAAATCAAAAGCTTTCCAGACAAGCAAAAGCTAAGAGAATTCAGCACCACCAAACCAGCTCTACAACAAAAGCTAAAGGAACTTCTCTACGAGGGAAACACAAAAGAAGAAAAGGACCTACAAAAACAAACCCAGAACGATTAAGAAAATGGTCACAGGAACATACAGCTCAATAATTACCTTAACGTGAATGGATTAAATGCTCCAACCAAAAGACATAGACTAGCTGAATGGATACAAAAACAAGACCCATATATACACCATCTACAAGAGACCCACTTCAGACCTAGGGACACATACAGACTGAAAGTGAGGGGATGGAAAAAGATATTCCATACAAATGGAAATCAAAAGAAAGCTGGAGTAGCAATACTCATACCAGATAAAATAGACTTTAAAATAAAGAATGTCACAAGAGGCAAGGAAGGACACTACATAATGATCAAGGGATCAACCCAAGAAGAAGATATAACAATTGTAAATATATATGCATCCAACATAGGAGCACCTCAATACATAAGGCAAACGCTAACAGCTGTAAAAGAGGAAATTGACAGTAACACAATCATAGTGGGGGACTTTAACACCTCACTTACAACAATGGACAGATCATCCAAAATGAAAATTAATAAGGAAACACAAGCTTTAAATGTCACAATACACCAGATACATTTAACTGATATGTATAGGACACTCCATCCAAAAACAGCAGATTACACTTTCTTCTCAAGTGCGCTCCGAACATTCTCCTGGATAGATCACATCTTGTGTCACAAATCAAGCCCCAGTAAATTTAAGAAAACTGAAATCATATCAAGCATCTTTTCTGACCACAACACTATGAGATTAGAAATGAATTACAGGGGAAAAAAGCGTTAAAAACACAAACACATGGAGGCTGAACAATATGTTACTAAATAACCAAGTGATCACTGAAGAAATCAAAGAGGAAATCAAAAAATACCTAGAGACAAATGACAATGAAAACACAATGATCCAAAACCTATAGGAGGCAGCAAAAGCAGTTCTAAGTGGAAGCTTATAGCTATACAAGCCTACCTCAAGAAACAAGAAACATCTCAAATAAACAATCTATCCTTACACCTAAAGGAACTAGAGAAAGAAGGACAAACAAAACCCAAAGTTAGCAGAAGGAAAGAAAACATAAAGATCAGAGCAGAAATAAATGAAATAGAAACAAAGAAAACAACAGCAAAGATCAATAAAACTGAAAGCTGGTTCTTTGGGAAGATAAACAAAATCGATAAACCATCAGTCAGACTTATCAAGAAAAAGAGGGATAGGACCAAATCAATAAAATTGAAAATGAAAAAGGAGAAGTTACAACAGACGCCACAGAAATACAAAGCATCCTAAGAGACTACTACAAGCGACTCTATGCCAATAAAATGGACAACCTGGAAGAAATGGACAAATTCGTAGAAAGGTATAACCTCTCAAGACTGAACCAGGAAGAAAGAGAAAATATGAACAGACCAATCACAAGCAACGAAATTGAAACTGTGATTAAACATCTTCCAACAAACAAAAGTCCAAGACCAGATGGCTTCACAGGTGAATTCTATCAAACGTTTAGAGAAGAGCTAACACCCATCCTTCTCAAACTCTTCCAAAAAGTTGCAGAGGAAGGAACACACCCCAACTCATTCTAAGAGGCCACCATCACCCTGATACCAAAACCAGAAAAAGATACTACAAAAAAATAAAATTACAGACCAGTATGACTGATGAATATAGATGCAAAAATCCTCAACAAAATACTAGCAAACAGAATCCAACAACACATTAAAAGGATCATACACCATGATCAAGTGGGATTTATCCCAGGGATAAAAGGATTCTTCAATATATGCAAATCAATCAATGTGATACACCATATTAACAAATTGAAGAATAAAAACCATATGATCATCTCAATAGATGCAGAAAAAGCTTTTGACAAAATTCAATACCCATTTATGACAAAAACTCTCCAGAAAGTGGGCATAGACGGAACCTACCTCGACATAATAAAGGCCATATACGACAAACCCACAGCAAACATCATGCTGAATGGTGAAAAACTGAAAGCATTTCCTCTAAGATCAGGAAAAGACAATGATGTCCACTCTCACCACTATTATTCAACACAGTTTTGGAAGTCCTAGCCACAGCAATCAGAGAAGCGAAAGAAAAATAAGGGAACCAAATTAAAAAAAAAGAAGTAAAACTCTCACTATTTGCAGATGACATGATACTAAACATAGAGAATCCTAAAAATGCCATCAGAAAATTACTACAGCTAATCAACGATTTTGGTAAAGTTGCAGGATACTAAATTAATGCACAGAAATCTCTTGCATTCCTATATACTAATGATGAAAAATCTGAAAGAGAAATTAAGGAAACGCTCCCATTTACCACTGCAACAAAAAGAATAAAATACCTAGGAATAAACCTACCTAGGGAGACAAAAGACCTGTATGCAGAAAACTGTAAGACACTGATGAAAGAAATTAAAGATGATACCAACAGATGGAGAGATATACCATGTTCTTGGATTGGAAGAATCAGTACTGTGAAAATGAGGGCTTCCCTGGTGGCGCAGTGGTTTGGAGTCTGCCTGCCGAGGCAGGGGACACGGGTTTGTGCCCCGATCCAGGAAGATCCCACATGCCGCGGAGTGGCTAGGCCTGTGAGCCATGGCCGCTGGGCCTGCGGGTCCGGAGCCTGTGCTCCGCAACGGGGGAGGCCACAACAGTGAGAGGCCCACGTACCACACACATACACAAAAATACTGTGAAAATGACTATACTACTCAAAGCAATCTATAGATTTAATGCAATCCCTATCAAATTACCAATGGCATGTTTTACAGAACTAGAACAAAAAATCTTAAAATTTGTACAGTGACACAATAGACCCTGAATAGGCAAAGCAGTCTTGACGGGAAAAAACGGAGCTGGAGGAATCAGACTTGCTGACTTCAGACTATACTACAAAGCTACAGTAATCAAGGCAATATGGTACTGGCACAAAAACAGAAACACCTATCAATGAAACAAGATAGAAAGCCCAGAGATAAACCCACGCACCTACGGTCAACTGATGACAAAGGAGGCAAGGATATACAATGGAGAAAAGAAAGTCTCTTCAATAAGTGGTGCTAGGAAAACTGGACAGCTACATATAAGAGAATGAAATTAGAACACTCCCTAACACCATACACAAAAAGAAACTCAAAATGGATTAGAGACCTAAATGTAAGTCTGGAGAGTATAAAACTCTTAGAGGAAAACACAGGAAGAACATTCTTTGACATAAATCACAGCAAGATCTTTTTTGATCCATCTCCTAGAGTAATGGAAATAAAAACAAAAATAAACAATTGGGACCTAATGAAACCTAAATACTTTTGCACAGCAATGAAAACCATAAACAAGATGAAAAGACAACCCTCAAAATGGGAGAAAATATCTGCAAACGAATAAACAAACAATTAATCTCCAAAATATATAAATAGCTCATGCAGCTCAATATTAAAGAAACACACAACCCAATCCAAAAATGGGCAAAAGACCTAAATAGACATTTCTCCAAAGAAGACATACAGATGGCCAAGAAGCACATGAAAAGCTGCTCAACATCACTAATTATTAAAGAAATGTAAATCAAAACTACAATGAGGTATCACCTCACACCAGTTAGAATGGGCATCGTCAGAAAATCTACAAACAACAAATGCTGGAGGGGGTGTGGAGAAAAGGGAACCCTCTTGCATTGTTGGTGGGAATGTAAATTGATACAGCCACTATGGAGAACAGTATAAAACTAAAAACAGAATTACCATATGACCTAAGAATCCCACTACTGGGCATATACCCAGAGAAAACCATAACTCAAAAAACACATGCACCCCAATGTTCAATGCAGCACAATTTACAATAGCCATGTCATGGAAGCAACCTAAATGCCCATCAACAGATGAATGGATAAAGATGTGGTACGTATATACAATGGAATATTACTCAGCCATAAAAAGGAATGAAATTGGGTCATTTGTAGAGATGTGGGTGGATCTAGAGACTGTCATACAGAGTGAAGTAAGTCAGAAAGAGAAAAACAAATATCGTATATTAACACATATATGTGGAACCTAGAAAAATGGTACAGGTGAACTGGTTTGCAGGACAGAAGTTGAGACACACATGTAGAGAACAAAAGTATGGACACCAAGGGGTGTCCTATATTCCTATATATATTCCTATATAATTTTTAACGAATATAATTTTTAACGAGGCGTCATCAACAAGAACTAAGGTAGGTTCCGTCTGTGCCCACTTTCTGGAGAGTTTTTGTCATATTCCTATATAATTCCTATATAATTTTTAACGAATAGGTAGAATTTTGTAGTCTGCTCTTTTACTTTAAAATTATCAGGGTTTTCTTGCTGTACTACAAACTTCCAAAAATTATAAGTGGGAACTTATAATTTTGTTGTTGATGTACCGAGATTTGCAAAATTGTTCCCCCTGTTATTAGATGTTTGGGTTGTTTCCAATATAAACAATGCTGCAAAATAGCTGTGCATATGGGCTTTAACCTCTTTCAAATTATATTCTTGGAATAAATTCCCAAGGGTGAGAGTATGGTGCCAGAGGGTATAAAATTTTTTTATGACTGTTGATATGCTTTTGACAAGTTGAAAAACATTCCTTTGAAAGTATTCAATTTGGAATGAACATAGCTACAAGTCATTTTCCTCCCCTTTACTACATTTCCTTTGAACAAGCGATGTAGCTATGTTATGATATTTTAAAAACTGTTTCATGTCACCCTATAGTTAGAAGTAGACTATTATGCACATTTCACATACTAGGGTTTGATCAAGTGATCCCTAGTCTTTCCAACCTGATGCACATGTCCACTCGAAGCTCCCCTATTACACTGTAAACTCCATGAGGATAGGGACCATGTCTGTTAACACTGCAAGGCACATAGTAGGCCCTGAATTAACGTATATACCTCCAAACCAAACAAAAGGGAGTAGAAAGTTTCAAAACACTTGTTTTATTGTGTTATTAATATATTAATAGCACATTTTATTTATAAACGTGTAATTCCCTTGCAAAAGTTGCATGCTCAAATTCTCTTTAAAAAACCTGAACTCTTCCCTTCCTCAGCCTTCACATATAGTTACCAAGTTCTCCTACCTTCATCAGCTCAGTGCTGCCAAAGGAAAAACTCCCAAGATCCCTAACATAAAACCAAAGGCCACCCTAATGTAACTACCTTCCCTTTCCCCACCCTCTGCCTCAAATTTCGTGTTTCAGTAATACCACTTCCAGGAGAGCCCACACGAAGCATGTGATTTGGCATCCTCACCACTCCTCTCCCATCTGGAATGTTCTTCTCTCCCCTCTCCCTTAAAGCCTTAGCTCAGATGTCTCATTTCCTGGAAGCTTGCTCTGAACTTCTCAGGCAGAGGAAGCTACCCCTTCTGACCCTCCTAGCCCTCTGGTTTGTTGCTCCATGGGGCCCACATCCATCTCTGCATGTAGCATCCTAATTAGACGTATGTGTCATCTGCCATGTGGAGGGCCGGGGCCATATCTCCTTCACCTTTGTATCTCTAGTACCAAGTGCAAAAAAAATGAGTGAATTGACAAAGAAAAGAAGAAACTATCAGAGAGGGAGCCAGCTCTTATTCAACAGAGAAAGGTAGATAGACATATACATAAAATAGAATTTAAACAATTAATAGTTTTCTTACAGCTCCCTATCATATCTTCTTTTTTCTTAAAATACCAAAACCATTTTAATAAGAGCTATAAAGGTCATATCTGAAAAAGACAGACCACCTCAAATGTCTGCATAAGCTAGACAAGATTAATTTCATGTTGGGAGGGAGGAAGCACAGTAACAAAGAGAACTTCAGTTAGGGAAGGAAACAGGATGCAGTAATAAAGGTCTAGGACTGTGGCTTCCAAATGCAAGGGAAATATGGAGGCAAACAATAGGAAGAAAACAGGAGGAAGTGCCAGATTCTCATCCGTTGAAAGCTGTTTGGAAAATACTGCACGTATTTTTATTTGTTTTCAAATACCAGACTGTTAGGGAAAACAGCAGGTATGCTGGTGGGTCAGTAATTCCGAAAGGACGGACCACTTAATACGGCGTCATCAACAAGAACTAACTCCAACATGGACACCGTGCAGTGCTGTGTGTCTGTGTCTTAGTCCCACGGGCAAGGGGGACAGTGTCTGGTTGTGATAAGGGGGCAAGTCCCAGTTCCTAGGCAAATCCTGGGACTGGTCGACATCGAAAACCCGTAAGTTAAATTTTCCTAGTGACCTGAAATAAGCACTTTGTTCCCTTACTGTCTTGGCTGCTCTCTATAAATTTTAAAACAGATACGGGAGAAGGAATTATTTCATGTGGATTGTAGTACAGACTTGGTCTTGAGTCGCGAAGCAAGTGCGTTTACTATGATTTAGCAAGCCTGAAGAGCACGTAATGTAGACTTCTGCGTGCTGCACGTTTTAGAAGGTTTGCGAGAAACTGCCCGTGCCACGAGAATTATTTGTCTTGGCAATCTCATTTTTTTGGCGGGGGGGGGGGGGGGGCAGGGGCGACGGGGTTGTTTACAGCTCTTCAACTTACAGCGTGAATGGAAACAGGAAATGCTGACTGATACTCCGTGTGAGCACAGGAGCTCGTAGATAGGGATTCTGTAGCCTGGCTTGATTCAAACTTCAAAACCCATAATCTGCTCAGAAAGGAACTGTCAGTGGGTCTGCTCTGGGAAGGGACTATTGGGACAAATACTCTTAGTAACCTGCGCAGGAAACAGAGCTCTGGGTAAAAACCAATACTGGACAACTGGGTGGCTGGCTCCCTACGCTGATCTGCTAGGACACCCCGAGTCCCATGGTACAAACTGAACAAAAACAATAACAACAAAAAAGCCACTACTGACAGGCACACTTGCTATCTATGAAATTCTTCAATAAGGCAGAGAGAATGATTTTTATATTGAAGTTATTCTATCACATCCCCAACTTGCTATACACAGAGAAGTTGCAGTGATGATTAGGACTCAGATTTTAGAGTAATCACTGATCTGCTACCTTAAAAAAAAAAAAAAAAAAGCATTAACGTCATGACATAACAGGCAGGCCCTATAAGCCATGGGTTCATAAAATTCTAGAGCTATGAGGGACCTTTAGGGATAACACACTCTAACCTCTTCAGGGCTCCTATGTGCCAGGTAAGCTCCCTTCTTGAGATGACAATGAAGAACCTGCTATGCTGTCTCAGGTCCCTCTGATGCCCGGCCCAGAGCGCTCCTTTCTATATTACATACTCTCTGCCATTCTGCCCAAAAGCACTCTTGATTAAACATACACACCCCAGGATTTAGGAAAAACCTTTGTTTCTTCTCATTCAGTAATTACTGAACCTCTATGACCCTGCAAGGCATCTGAGCATTTATCAATGTGCCCCTGTCTTCACATAGTGAGCAAACAGGGCTGCCAGCACATTTTTAACAAGACAAAGATGAGAAAGATTCATTCATTACCTAATAACAAAGGAACATCTTTCTAACCTTTCTTTTCATTGTTTTCCTGCTTGAATTCCCTTTGGTACTTTAAAATGTTTATTTATCTATCAGTATGTAGGTAAATTGGAATCAACTCTCTTTCACAATTACTTCTAGATGATCTCATGGGTTAGTACGTTTACTGAACCCATTTCTATGGAATCACAATCTTAAGTGCAGTTCAGTCGTTCTCAACTAGGGACAGCTGTCCATATCTGGAGTCACTTTCGGTTATCGTAACTGGCATCTAGTAAGTAGGAGCCAGGGATGCTGCTAAACATCGTAGAATGCAGAGGACAGCCGCACACCCGCTTAAAAACAACAACAACAACGACAAAAACCCACCTAGAATTATCTACCCAAAATGCCCAAAGAGGTAGACACCCTGCTCTAGTTCAAGCAGGACAAAGGAGCCTTGTACTTTCTAGACCCTCTTCCTGAGAACGTTACAAATGCATTTGCTGCATCGGAACAAAACACTACAAGATTATGTTAACGAGAACCGTATGTCCCATGAGACCCTGAAATATGAGTAAAAACTCCACTCAGCAACGTCTGATGCGCTGTGTCGATGATGTGTTTACTACAACACGGCAGTTCCTGGTGATGAAAAGTAGTGTCTCACAGGTGCACCAACTTCGTAAGGAAGCGAGGAATACAGGACAACACGGGTGATGGCAACGATCTGTCTTACTACTAAGAACGAACATATATGATGGGGAAAAGCTATTCAAATAGAAACTGGGGCTTGGGGAGAGGCACAGACGTTGACATTTACTGACATGCCTGTGTGCCCGGCAATGCACTAGACATTCTCCATCTCATTTCACTTTTTATCGCCTTCATCCTCTGCTTACAGATTATGAAGTTAAAGATGTAAAAGTTTAAATGATTTTTTTCCCAAGATCAAACAGTGAGAAGGCGATAGAGCTTGGATGGAAATCATGGTCCATCTGACTGCAGGCTAGGCCCCTACTCCATCCTGCCCCGTCCATGTATAACTGATCCTGCAGCATTTCTTTAACTCAGCCGCTTGGCAAGTTGTGTACCAAGATGTAACTCTCAACACCTTATACTTCAATAGTAATTTGATATCTAAGATGTAGCTCTAGATTCTTTTCCTGAACCCCAGACTTGTTTTCTAATTGCAATGTGGCCCTGCTGTGATAAAAGAAAGTAAGTCATCTGCAGTCTTCTTCTCTATTATATTTCTTCCCTCCCTTCCTTCCCCTCTCTCCCTCCTTCCTTCCATTCTCTCTCTCTCTCAATTCAAAGTTCTTTTCTCTCTTAGAGCAATTCATTTAGGGATAATGAATCTCATCCTTTCCCAGTTCTCAGCCTACAGTGCTGAGTTCTGGGCAGTGGCGGGCAGTATACTGGTGAAAAAGAAAGAGCTGTCAAGGACCAGCTCCATCTGCGTTTGGTATCCAACACCAGCAGAAACAGGTCACAGGTAGAGAACACTTGCTCTGCAATCTGGCCTCCTGAGAACCAGATGGTATTCTGGGAGTCAGGAGGTATTTTACCACCTTTCACTGGATGAGTCAGATCCCAAGATGGGTCTTCCCAGCCTCCTCCAAGCCAGGCGTCCACCCTCCAGCACTGGCTGGGGAAATGACCAGCCCCCCAACTCTCTTGTTTGGGTTTTCCTTTCCAAATTGCACACCACGGTGGGAGAAAAGGCAACAAATACTTCAGATCCTAAATTCTCGTTTTTGCTTTTACACTGGGGAAAACCCTCCTTAGGCTCTGGGATAGAGTTAAGCTGAGGCACCAAGAGTTGTCCTGAGTTTCTGGCTACTTGAGACACCTGAATATTGTCACTGTCACAGCAAACTGAACTTCCACCTTGCTGTGTCACTAAGGGTTTACTCCATGTGTACTCAGAAGATTAGAATTTTCAGATTTCACAGCCACTTTATAATGGTAATAATTTTTCTCTCCATGATACATGCAACCAACATACATATCAAATACACAACATAGTGAATCCCCATTACTTTGGGACATGAACTTGAATTTATGGACTGTGAGAGGGCTCACAGAAGAACTAGCCTTTGCAATCAGTTTAGCTCAAAATAGGTTGAGATAAGAAGTATGTCTGCACAGGGCAGATTTTGCTAACTTAATCCTCAAAAGAATTTCTAGTAAACAGAGGGAGAAATAAAACCGTAGCTTTCATTCAGTTAGCACTTAACTTTCTCACGACAAATCAGAAATGAAAACAAAACCTTTGTACAGGAGGAAGTAAGGTGGATGCCGGACTAGGCTTCATTCTGAAGCACTGTGGGCTATAATTCCTGAATAATGCTAAAGGAATGGAAACTGGACTCTTCAAACTGCCTTTTTCTACCCTATGTAAACATGTCTACTCCGCTGCAGCTGTCTACAGATAAACTCAGGGCAAGTGGAGTTCAGAGTCACAGAAGCACATAAACTCTGAATTGCAGCTCAAGGTAGGCTGCTGGCCTTCGAGGATTTTAATTATTTTTTCAATGACTAGAAGGAGACTAAGTAAACCAGGATGAATCAATAAATGACAGGGGAAGCTCTGTATTATTACTACAGCTGGAAAAAAAAGTGTGGGGGGACTTGATTTAGAACGTATTAATTTTAAGGATCCAACTTAAGACTATGAAATTCTACAAAAAAATGAAATCCTTTCTGCTCTTTCGGACTTGTCTTTGCTCTTAGGGTTTTTTTTTCTTTTTTTTTAAAATTTATTTATTTTTGGCTGTGTTGGGTCTTCGTTTCTGGGCAAGGGCTTTCTCTAGTTGCGGCGAGCGGGGGCCACTCTTCATCGCGGTGCGCGGGCCTCTCATTATCGCGGCCTCTCTTGTTGCGGAGCACAGGCTCCAGACGCGCAGGCTCAGCAGTTGTGGCGCACGGGCCTAGTGGCTCCGCGGCATGTGGGATCTTCCCAGACCAGGGCTCGAACCCGTGTCCCCTGCATTGGCAGGCAGATTCTCAACCAGTGCACCACCAGGGAAGCCCCCCTGCTCTTCGGTTTTATTAAATGTCTTAGGGTCAAATTTTCATCAAGTATACAGATTCAACTGGGCACAGGAAAAAGAAACCAATTAAAAAAGAAAAAAATATTAATATTAACACGTGCCTTTCCTCTTTCTTACCATTTTGGTGAAGGCAGTGCTTACACATATTAGGGGAAGTCTGGTAGTCGTATAGAAGCATGAGAAGGTTACAGGGGATTTATTAGGAGAAAAGGAAAGAGAAGATAAGGAAAGTATAAAAAGAACATAGGTCCATATGAACTATCTGTTTTGGGTAGTAATAAAAACTTCAAAAATACCAGTAATGCCACTTAGATGTACTTTGGTATCAGGATCCAGAATCCTTCTTCCAGAGAATTAATTAGGTACAGACACTGGTTCCTGTTATTTGAACCCATCGTTATACATCTTGTTTTGTAAAATGATTTTGACCAAAGTGAAATTTGATTCTGAAAAAAATGTTTAGATGAAAATTAAATTATACATGTTACTTTTTACCTCCTCTATAAAAATCCAACTGAATTAAATTCATAGATTCATTACCCAAAGATGCCAACTTCTTGTACAGATCATGAGCACCTGTACAATGTCATTGCTTCGACCAGGGTTTTAACCCTTCCATTTTTAGCCAACTGTGGTACCCCAAAGTTCTGGCTAAGGGCCTGGATTTTGGGTGACTGCTTGGGGCAGAGCTGTTCTCTTGCAGCTCCTGAAAACCGGACACTAGGAAAATAACTTGAAACAAATTCTGAAAGTCTCTGCTAACAACATGTCTTAATTTAAAGTAATGGAAAGATGAAATAGAACATTTTTCATCGAGCAGTTGATGAAAACCAAGCCAAGGAGGAAAAAAGCATAAATGTCAAAAGGTAAATACGTTTAATCTCAAAGGTTCCCAGGGGGAAAAAACAACATCCAAAAAACTATATTAACTTCTTCTGTGACTGCAAGAAACCCAGCAAGAGAAACCAAGATTCCTGAGTTTGGAAACAAATTAAATCTACCAACATTCCTAGTATGACAACTTCTATTATAGAAAAAGAAACTAAGATGGAAGGAAAACATTCTAAACTTGAAAGCTGGAAGATTCTACAATGTATTTAACTGAATAAAAGCAGGCAGGGCAGGAATTTTTGAACTGAAGGTAGAGACCCATTAGTGTTTTACATAATCAACTTACTGGGTTGCAACAAGAATTTAAAAAAAAAAGAAGAAATAGGATAGGAAATATTAGGATACGTGACATATGATAAGAGAAAGTAGTCTTGTTTCATAAGACACTGATTCCATTTTTGCACACGTGTGTGCATGTGTGCACATGCATTTTGTGATATAAAGTGTACTTTATGCTCTGGGTTTCAGTCAAAACATTCAAGAGTCACTGGCCCAGACTCTGCAGATTTCTTATCTAGGAAGGGAGACAGACCGGCTGGTTTTACAGTCATGTCTAGCCCCACTGGTTTCTCACAAGATCAATTTAATGATTATCCAGACCTGGTCCCACTCTGCTCAGCACTGGGACAAACGGCACAGGTAGCTTAAAGGAATGACGACCTCAACCTCAGTGTTATCAGCCATTACCAGTACATTTAGAGGCACAGATGCAATGTTACTCTCACTGATCCAGTGGCTCTTTTGGGCAGAAATGGTCTCCATGGTCCTTCTTTCCATGTTTTCTTTCTGACCTGGTCACTAGCAACAGACAAGCCCCCCTGCCTGTCCAGTGGTACAAGATCTTGAAAGGATTCGATTTAACAGAACAAATGAGAACTCACTGAAAAGGCAATTCCTACTTACAAGTCTAAAGAGCTGAAAGTAAAGATAATTGCCCCGAAAGGAGGGATGAGCATGTTTTTTCCTTGGCTTATTTAAAAAATAATCCTTTCCGTCTATAAAATGAATATATATGAGCAGAAACATACTACTGATTACTGAAAAATCTGATGTGAAGGAGAAAATATATCAGGCACTTTTAACCGTGTTCGCTGTTACTTATGTCCTTGAATCTCTCTGTACTGTTGACCACGGAACATGCCCTTGAGATGTCCAAGTAAACACAGTTTATAAGGGAAAGGTAACAAAGCGTCAGGAATAATTCTCATGTTCCCACCTCTGCACCTCTACCCCATCCCTATGTGCAGAAGGAGTTGATACTAAAGTTTGGTATCATTCTTATTTTGTATAAACAAAGAACAAACCTTCATTTGCCACCCCTGTTTCTTTCTCCTGCTCTTGGTATGTCCCCAGACTGGCCTTATATCTAGAAGTGGGGTCCAACTTGGGTTAAGTACCAATAATAGAAATAAGATTATTTGCATCACACAAGAAAAAACTAATCTTTGATTTACTTAGGAATGAAAGTGGGCCCGTCGGTTTGGCTGATTTAGAAGATAATCCTAAGCATGTTTGTGTAGAGAAGTCAAAGAAGTCAAAGGTCTCCTCTCTCTAAACCCTGGCAGATATTGTCACACATACACACACACACACACACACACAAGAGAGAGAGAGTGAGGTATAGTGACATGGATGACTTGGCATTAACTTGATTCTGAGTCTGGGAAAACCTCTTGAACTATGTCATGCTAACCTCACCTTTCTATTTAAAGGAGCCCATACAGAATCAGAAAATGTTGTAGCTTCTCTTGCAGCTAGGTATGGCTATAAGACCAAGGTTGTTAATGAGATGTAAACAGAAGTGTTGTATGACTTCCAGTAAGGCTCTAGAAAAGGTGATATGCCTTTCATTCTCCTTCTTGCTGGCTGGGTTACAGATGTGATGGCTGGGGCCTGTGCAACCATCCTGGGCTACTAGGCACACCCTGATGACTGAGTAGATGACATACCAGTTGAGACTGTCTACCCTGGATTTCTTTTACACGGCAGAGAAATAAACTTATATTTGCTTTGGGCCACTTTTTTCACTATTGTTGTTATGTGTGGGTGAACCTAATCCTAGCTGATTCCTTTGTGAAAATAAAGCCTACTTAGAAACGTGATAGCATTTTTCATTTCTGTCATTTCAGTTTGCACATAATTTGAATGTTATGCAGTGTTTTCTTTCTCTGCACAACAGTAACTCTGGGACTAAAGACAAGGTTACATTTCTAATTTAGAAAAGATGTGAGATTTGCTCAAAGTTTTGCTGATGAAAAAGTTAAGATTTCTGAGGCTGAGAGTGGCTGTAACTCTTTGATAGATGCCTCAAAGCTATGTCACTGAAGGTAAGTGAGAGAGAGTCTAATCGAAAGCTCCAGACACAGATTTTAATCAAGACAGCAGAAACCGGTACATCAGTTTGCGGTAGAAGAGGACACACGGTAGGTCTCAAGAGGGTTTCCTGTTCATCTGACTTTAACAACTGTTCCCACTCTAAATTCTATCTCCTCTGTGTACGTGCTAAACAAAGAAGTGTTCTTTGAAGGCAAAAAAACCTATTTTCATAGTTGTTTTAAATATTTTTAGAATTTATTATTAAACTATTGCCTGACCCTAAAAAGTAGAAACAATCTAGTCGACCAAAACATTCATGCACTTTTATAAAACAAACAAAAAAGGACTAAACTAGACTAAGGTGGGCTGGGGTAGAGGGCAATCAAAAGAAGGTACTCATCGCTGGTGTCTAAAATTCAGTATGTTTGTGTGCATGAACACTTGAATATATGAAAAATAAAAATTAAAAAAAAACCCTCTCATTCTTTAGGACATAACTGAACATCTCAGTGGGCAAGAAGGAGTTTTTAGTGGATGAATAAGCCATCCTCACTGCCTCTGGACAGCAGGCTACAAGGGCAACCTCTGAGAAATCTCTTCACTTCTCCACATTGAGTTTGTAGAGAGAAAGTCTCGCCGGGGCTCAGGCTGTCTGATCCCTCAGGTCATCTACTGTCCACATCTCTACCATTCCCATTATCAAGGGAAATGGAAGAGCATGGACGGCTATATACCACCATCACTCCTGCTAGAAAGTAACGTAAAGGCCCTGACCCACTAAACATGACCGTTAGCATCCAGATTTAGCTCTAAAATAAGTAAAGACTTGACCACATACTAATGACAACTGCCAATCTACGCCTCTAGCCTCAGCCTGTCTCCTAAATTCCAACCTATATTCCTCCCCCGCCTTGCATAAATAACAAACATTAACGTTTTGCCACAACTGCTTATTTTCCTTTTACAAAGAAGTAACACAGCACAGACAGAGCTGAAGGCTATCCTCGTGCACGGGTACCAGTTCAGCTCCTTCCCTTCCTCTCACGGTCAGCAATTCATATTAACTTGGTGCTTATGCGGGTCATGTTTTCATTCTTCTGCAGACGTCCAAAGGCATAAACAAAATACAGTGCTGTTTGTATGTTTTTTAAGTGTGTGAGACTGTATTTACAATTCCACGAGCTGCTTTTTCACTCAACATTGTCTTTCTGAGCTCTTTCCTTGTGGAAATACCCAGAAGTAGTGCTGCTGGCTGTGAAGGACCCACATCTGTAACTGCTAACCGAGTCCTTTACTGGGGAAGGGGCCAGTTAGATAACCCTTTGGCCTCTCCTTCCCCTCACTCATTCTCTTCAGGAAGGTGGACTGTCTTACCTGATGGGAAAGGGGTAGTTTGGAAAGAAACCCCATCTTCCAGTGGAGTCCTGATAACAGTAACACTACAAAATCATTCCGGAAGTTCTCATGGATCAGAAACTGTATGCTCTTCTCCGTGACCTTTAAGGACGTTGAAAATATACGTCCAGTCTGTTTTCTCTGCCATATCGCTGAGCTGGATGAACTCCTGGTGATTCCTTGAACACATACTGATCTTTCTCCCCTCTGTCCCCTTTTACTGGATTAGATCTTAAACTTTTTTCAAAACCTCCCTCAAACGCCATCTTCTCAAGGGAGTCTTAATGGAACCACTACTGAAGAATTGTCCATTTATCTCTACCAGTAATTGAAAGCATAACATTTCAGATCGGCATTTGTTCCCCTCCAAATGACCTGATCTAACCATGAAATTCATCTCTGCCACGTCTTATACTCCAGCTAAACTAGCCTCAGAACCCACCAACTCTTTCCCATCCACATTTGTTTGTTCTGTGCACTCTGCCTAAAAACCATTTCTCCCTAACTCTGCGTGTCAAATAACTTCAGATTTTAAATCAATTTTTCCTTTTTTAAAAAAAATCACAAAAGTAATGCACACTAATTGTAAAAATTTCAAGAATACCAAAATACATAAAGAATACAGTGAAGGTCACCATGACCCCATTTCCCACAGATGAATAAAAGTAATCATTTGATATACTTCTTTCATACCTTTTAGTTGCAGGTATATATTTATTTCATAATTTTAAAATGCAAGAAATACATTATAAATATTGTTTGGCAGCGTAATTTCTTTTACATTATGTATTGTGAACTTCTTTCCATGTTCTATATACATCTATTCTTTTTAATAACCTTGATGTTACACCAATAATACCATACTTTTTGCTTTTTTTCTTAAAGCTTTATGTTTTAACGTTCACGTTAAAATTTAATCCATCTTTATTTGGAATAAATTGTGATGAAGGACTCTAAAGTTTATGTTTAAAAATTAATAGTCAGGGGACTTCCCTGGCGGTCTAGTGGTTAAGACTCCACGCTTCCACTGCAGGAGGCACGGGTTTGATCCCTGGTCAGGGAACTAAGATCCCGCATGCTGTGTGGGGCAGCCAAAAAAAAAAAAAAAAGAGTGCTCCAGGCAGAGAGAAGAGCCAGTGCAAAGATCCTGAGGTGGAAGCACCCAGTGTGTTTGGGGAAGAGCAAGAAGACTAGTGTGGCTGGATGGAAAAAAAAAAATTAATAGTCAAATGTCTGAACATCATTTAATGAGTGATACATCCACTGGCCACTGATTTCAAATGTTACCTTTATCAAATTATTAATATCTACATATAATGGAGTAAGTCTAATTAAGGACACAGGTATTCCTTTGATATCAGTTTTCTTTGTTTTTTCCTCTATTGTTATGGCAGTGTTATCTTGTTTTGATATCTAGAGTTAAGTAAATCATCCATCATTGTTCTTTAAATTTTTTTCTTATCTATCCTCGTCATTTATTCTTTTAGAATCTAAACAAATGTTGCTCTTGATTTAACGATGAAGCTCATCTTCCTCTATTTTTACAGTAACCATAGGAGAGCGAAATTTTCCACCCCAGAATGTGTCTCTTTGACATGAGGATTATTTTATGTTGATTATTCTTAAGAAACAGAAGACTCAGGAATTCTTTCTTTTTACTTCCTCCTTAACTGCTGAAAGAATTTAGATAAAGGGCTTGATCCAGGAACAGCAAGTTCACCAGAGACACCTACAAAGAATATGGGTCAGGTGTAGGTCGGGGGGTACTCGGCAGGGCCTGGAGATCAAAGTCCTCTTTGTGTCCCACTGTCTCTGCATAATCAAGGAAACATTTGCTTACCAAACATTTGCTTTTTCATCTTCCTGTGAATTGCCTTCATAACCTATGAAGTCCCAGACTCTACAGCCTTCTCCTTAGTCCAGGATGACATATATGTTTCATTTTACCTGACTGTCTTTGGAATCTCTCATGTTCTGATTCCCTGTACGTACATGATTAAATTTGGTTTTTCTCCTGTTAATCTGTCTCATGTAAATGTAACTATTAGGCCAGCCAGAAAAACCTGCAAGGGTAGAGGGAAATTTTTTCCTTCCCCAACATAATTACTGTGCTATACCATAATATGGTATGATATATAGCACAGTAGTTTTATAGTAATTTACATGTTAGTTTGACAGAGGAATGATGATAACACTGACTATTCCCATTCAAGAACATGGCATATGTGTAGGAAAACATGACAACCCAAAATCTATGAGATGCAGCAAAAGCAGTTCTAATAGGGAAGTATATAGCAATACAATCCTACCTCAAGAAACAAGAAAAATCTCAAATAAACAACCTAAGCTTACACTCAAAGCAACTAGAGAAAGAAGAACAAACAAAACCCAAAGTTAGTAGAAGGAAAGAAATCATAAAGATCAGAGCAGAAATGAATGAAATAGAAATGAAAAAAACAATAGCACAGATCAATAAAAATAAAAGCTGGCTCTTTGAGAAGATAAACAAAATTGATAAACCTTTAGCCAGATTCATCAAGAAAAAAGGGAGAGGACTCAAATCAATAAAATTAGAAATGAAAAAGAAGTTACAACTGAAACCACAAAAATACAAAGGATCATAAGAGATTACTACAAACAACTCTATGCCAATAAAATGGACAACCTGGAAGAAATGGACAAATTGTTAGAAAGGTATAACCTTCCAAGACTGAACCAGGAAAAAATAGAAAATATGAACAGACAAATCACAAGTAATGAAATTGAAACTATGATTAAAAATCTTCCAACAAACAAAAGTCCAGGACCAGATGGCTTCACAGGCAAATTCTATCAAACATTTAGAGAAGAGCTAACACCTATCCTTCTCAAACTCTTCCAAAAAATTGCAGAGGTGGGAACACTCCCAGACTCATTCTACGAGGCCACCATCACCCTGATACCAAAACCAGACAACGATACCACGAAAAAAGAAAACTACAGGCCAATATCACTGATGAACATAGATGCAAAAATCCTCAACAAAATACTAGCAAATTGAATCCAACAGCACATTAAAAGGATCATATACTATGATCAAGTGGGATTTATCCCAGGGATGCAAGGATTCTTCAATATATGCAAATCAATCAATGTGATACACCATATTAACATATTGAAGAATAAAAACCATATGATCATTTCAATAGATGCAGAAAAAGCTTCTGACAAAATTCAACACCCATTTATGATTAAAACTCTCCAGAAAGTGAGAATACAGGGAAACTACCTCAACAGAATAAAGGCCATATATGACAAACACATAGCAAACATTATTATCAACGGTGAAAAACTGAGACCGTTTCCTCTAAGATCAGGAACAAGACAAGGGGGTCCACTCTCGCCACTTTTATTCAACTTAGTTTTGGAAGTCCTAGCCGTGGCAATCAGAGAAGAAAAAGAAATAAAAGGAATCCAAATTGGCAAAGAAGTAAAACTGTCACTGTTTGCAGATGACACGATACTTTACATAGAAAATACTAAAGATGCCACCAGTAAACTACTAGAGCTAATCAATGAATTTAGTAAAGTTGCAGGATAAAAAATTAATACACAGAAATCTCGTGCATTCCTACACACTAACAACAACAAAAGATCAGAAAGAGAAATTAAGGAAATAATCCAATTTACAATTGCAACAAAAAGAATAAAATACCTAGGAATAAACCTACCTAAGGAGGCAAAAGACTGTATGCAGAAAACTATAAGATACTGATGAAAGAAATCAAAGATGACACAAACAGATGGAGAGATATATCACATTCTTGGATAGGAAGACTCAATACTGTGAAAATGACTACACTACCCAAAGCAATCTACAGATTCAGTGCAATCCCCATCAAATTACCAATGACATTTTTCATAGAACTAGAACCAAAAATCTTACAATTTGTATGGAGACACAAAAGACCTTGAATAGCAAAAGCAATCTTGAGAAAAGAAAAAAAAAAAACAGCACTGGAAGGATCAGGCTCCCTGACTTCAGACTATACTACAGGGCTACAGTAATCAAGACAGTATAGTACTGGCACAAAAACAGAAATATAAATCAATGGAACAGGATAGAAATCCCAGAGATAAACCCACGCACATATGGTCACCTAATCTATGACAAAAGAGGCCAGAATATACAATGGAGCAAAGACAGCCTCTTCAGTAAGTGGTGCTGGGAAAACTGGACAGCTACATGTAAAAGAATGAAATTAGAACACTCCTGAACACCATACAGAAAAATAAACTCAAAATGGATTAAAGACATGTAATGTAAGGCCAGACATGTATAATGTATGTAAGGCCAGACAGTATAAATGTAAGGCCAGACAGTATAAATCTCTTAGAGGAAAACACAGGCAGAACACTCTATGATATAAATCAAAGCAAGATCCTTTTTGACCCACCTCCTAGAGTAACGACAATAAAAACAAAATAAACAAATGGAACCTAGTTAAACTCAAAAGCTTTTGCACAGCAAAGGAAACCATAAACAAGACAAAATGACAACCCTCAGAATGGGAGAAAATATTTGCAAACGAAGCAACTGACAGAGGATTAATCTCCAAAATATACAAGCAGCTCCTGCAGCTCAATATCAAAAAAACAAACAACCCAATCCAAACATGGGCAGGAGACTTAAATAGACATTTCCCCAAAGAAGATATACAGACTGCCAATAAACACATGAAAGGATGCTCAACATCACTAATCATTAGAGAAATGCAAATCAAAACTACAATGAGGTATCACCTCACACCGGTCAGAATGGCCATCATCACAAGATCGACAGACAATAAATGCTGGAGAGGGTGTGGAGAAAAGGGAACCCTCTTGCACTGTTGGTGGGAATGTAAATTGATACAGCCACTATGGAGAACAGTATGGAGGTTCCTTAAAAAACAAGAGAGTTATTGAAAGACAAGAGTCCTGCTTCGTGCCTTTCAATAACATTTTATGGTTTTCTTTCTATATGCTCGTTTCTTATTAAATTTATCCCTAGGTATTTTATAGTTTGGGGACACATATAAATAGGATATTTCCCCTTTTACAGTATCTGTTTATTGCTGATATAAAGAAAAACTATTACATACTTACACTGCATCCAAATAACCAACCAACCAATTTACTTAAAATAAATTTCTTGAACTCTCTATTATACAATCATACTGTACATAAATAGTGGAAAATTTATCACTTCCTAATATTTATACTTTTGTATTGTATTGTTCTTGTTTTATTACATTGGCTAATACTTGCAGAATAATGATGAATAATGATGGTGATCATCATAAGTATTCTTTTTTTTTTTTTTTTTTTTTTTTTTTTTTGCGGTACGCGGGCCTCTCACTGCTGTGGCCTCTGCCATTGCGGAGCACAGGCTCCGGACGCGCAGGCTCAGCGGCCATGGCTCACGGGCCTAGCCGCTTCGCGGCATGTGGGATCTTCCCGGACTGGGGCACGAACCCGCGTCCCCTGCATCGGCAGGCGGACTCTCAACCACTGCGCCACCAGGGAAGCCCCATCATAAGTATTCTTGTCATGGCCTGAATACATTCGTGTACATTTAGGACTTCAATATTTAATATGATGCTGATTGTTAGTTTCTGTTTTTCAAATCTGTTTAAATTCTCCTATTGCATGAAGTCTTTATCATTCCATTGACATACCTCTTTCTTCAAGTAAAGAGTTACTTCTTTACTCTGCTTTATTTTGAACTGGATAACCAAGCACTTAGTAACTTGACATAGTTCTTTTAAACTTCAGGTAGTTTTTAAAATTTACGTTACTTACATCAAAACATTAACGGCTAAAAGAACATTTAGGGTTGAAGCTAGCAAGAGGTTGAGACTTTTAGAAAGCCCTAAAAATCCAATCTTCTCTCCCCTCCCCCAAAAAGATATAAAAAGTTCCACACAAGAATACAGTACTCATTTAGTGACAGTCAGCTTCCTTATATCCCTTACTCAAAGTTCTACTAGGTTTTCTTTGCGTGAGAACAGCGCAATATTGTAATTATATCAAACACTGCTAAAAGCTTAAGAACAACCTCATGTAACTGCAATTTTCTAAACTACAATTTATACATTAAGTAAGGGTAGTTGGACTCTTCTCGGCATCCTCAGGCTAAAAGTTCACAGCCAAGATGGGGGAAGATAGTAGTCAAACAATATAAACTTAAAGTCACTGCAGAGTGGACATTTTTATTTTTAATCCTCAAAAAGGTTATGCATTTTAAAATCATTTTATGTTAACTTTCACAGCACTAATCCCTGCAAGACAGTGTTTTGACAGGGGTCTTATTTTAACTCCATGTTTTATGATGGAAAGCAGAACTACATTACGAGCACATTATTTAGAATACACGTAAGTCCTAAGTAGGGATAGGCTAGATAACTCATTGAAAATAAATTTGCACTTTGTGGCACACAAAGAAACAGTCAAGGTCAGGTTAGACATTCCTAAAGTTCAAAACTCCTTTCGAAACTGTTTACTCTTCTTATTTAACTACTCTTTTAATTAATGAATTATTGCCTCAAAAAACCACCAAGCAAATATGCCAATGTTTACCATAAAAAGCCTAGAGGAAATCCAGACATGTTTACCAGTAGATAAGTTATTCAGTAAACTGATGTGTATTATTAATTTTTCATTTAAAAAAACATTTATTTAGTGCTGGTTACACGCTAAGCATAGGGCTATGTGATAATGGTGGTACAGAATGAAAGTGCACATTTAGGAAGCAGTAAAGCACAGTGCTAAGCGCAAAGGCTCGGTGCTGGGGCTTAGACTCAAATCTCTGCTCCCCCCTTGCACTAGCTGTTAGCCTTTGGGCAACTACTTACTCAGTTTCTTCACCTGTAAAATGGGGTGTATTATGGCAACTGCGTCCTAGGGTTGGTATAAGACATATTAACATATACATAAAACACAGAGGAAGTCCCCAGCAGGATGCCCAGCACACAGCAGGTCCTCAAGATGTGGGTGGGGCCAGCATACTGGAGACCTTGCACCGTGCAGGACAGTCCCACAAAGATCTGTCCCCTGCCCCACCTGACTTGCCTTCCACTCTCGTAGTTGGAAGACATGATTGTGATTATATGACCTTAGAGCCCTCCCCACAATCTGTTTTACATAAAAACTCCAAATCAAGCTATCAATAGCTATCATTTTTAAGGAATGCAAACAAGAGTGCAAACTGAAGGAAAGTTAACTTTGTTTTCTTTGGAACTTTGCCAAGAGATGTTCACTTTGGCAGAACATCGCATCACCAATGCCGATAACCACTTGTGACATCTGAGGTGCCGAAAACACGCCTAATCCTTCTGCACCTGTGGCTGTCCTGTGAACGAATTCTTGTGTATGTGCAAGCACTACTCAGAATATCTTTCAGCGTAGTCGAAGTAGTTTTCCTAATAAATACTCACTGAAATACATATCATGTTACCATAAAATAGTTTTATATCACAACTAACACATTACATTGTGTTTTGAAATTACCTGTAGAAGGTTATAGTACCTGAGTTTTATTGACGATAGTCAAGTGTTTGGTATAAAAAGAGGGAATGGCTATGCTGAGTTTGAGAACACACTGGGCTACATAACTCATTCAAAGTCACAGCTGATACGGAACAGAGCTGGTATTCGAACCGGGGTTGTCCTTAGAATGCACGTTTGTAATTTTTATACTTCTGAGGTGGAAAATTAATGGATGCTCCCCAGCTCCATGGAGTTCTTTGAATTGGGGAGTCATTTACTAGATATTTACTCAGAAGCTCAGAATATCGCAGTGAACAAAAGGGCCAAAGACCCAGTGCCTTAAAGGATTTATATTCAGTGGAGAGACAGACAGTGTTCACACAAATGCCTGCATGTCTAGTGGAGCAGCACAGAGGATGGGGGTGCTGTGGGGGGGCGGGTGCTCTTTCAGCTACAATGCATGCAGAAGGCCTCCCTGACACATAAGCAGAGACTTGAGAGAGGCAAGGGAGCAACCCATGTAGTTATGAGAGAGCTTTGAGAGTGAGAACAGCACGTGCAAAGGCCCTGATGTGGAAGGCGGCGGGGAGCACCCATGCCAGATGCTCAGCAAAATGGGGGAAAGGCAGGGCAGGAGATGAGATCAGAGGGGCAGATGGTGGAAGAGATTATGTTTGGGTTTATTCTGAAAGCTACAAAGCCGGATGGTCTTAGCAGAGTCAGGATGGAGTGTGACTCAGGCTTCAATAGGACCACTCTGGTGGCATTATGGAAACAGACTCTGCGGTCAGGGAGGGGTGCAGGGTGGCTGTCACACAGCCCAGGAGAGAGATGGTGGTGACCTGAACCAGGTGGGGCAGCCATGTGCCAGGTGTGGTTGGGTCACATCCATTGTGATGGACTGGGTTTGGGGTGTGAGTAAAAAAGAGGAAGGAAGAATGATTTCAAGGCCTTTGACAAAAGCACCCAGAAGAATGAAACTGTCATCAACTGAGATGGGGAAGCAGGATTGGGACCTATGGAAAGAGAATCAAAAATATGGCTTAGAAATTTTTAAGTGTGAGGAGGCATCTGGATATATGGTGGTCAAGGAAAGGTCCTGGCTACGTGTGGAGATGGTCAGTCAGGTCCTAGGGTGAAAGTATAGGGCAGCAAGAGAAAGGATCTGAGGATGAGCCCAGGCACCGGGACGATGCTTCAGCAAAGGAGCCTACAGAGGAAGGGGTAGCTGGAGGAGGGGCAGAGGTTTTAACAAGGGAAAATTCTTGTTTTATGTTATTCACATGTAGGATGTTACCAGCATATCTAATCCTTTCCTAGGGTAAAACTCTTGCACAAGTGCACCAGGAGATAAGAGCAAGAATGTCTGCTCATCACAACATTTCCTATTTATAATAACACAACAACTGGAAACAACCTAAATATCTGTTGACAAGAGAACGGAGAAGTGGTGGTATATTCACAGTTGCTAGATGCAACTGGTTAGAGAAGATACAACACCACATTACTTTTGTAAATTCTAAAATCCTTTTCCTGTTATTTCAGTAGTGAGCAAGTAAGACTTTAAAATTTAAAGAGGGAACTGTACTGGGTATCATATGCACCTGTGAGTTTGCTGGGTTCCAGGGCATTCTGCTTTCTCCCTGGTAACTATACAGCATTTCCAGAAGGACTCCAGAAGGATCCCCATATTTCCAGAAGGATTCCCCTAACCCAAAGGAGTCATCAGATCTGCTCAGAATCTCAGATCCCTTCAATGGATAATGGTCCTAAACGCCTTTGTCTGAGAAGGGAACAAGCAGTAGTGTTTTCCATTGTCAGAACACAGATATTCTTCACTTGAAAGAATGCATTAGTATTTGTGAAGGTTTATCTTAAAAGTAAAGATCGTCAGCATCTTAACGTGGTAACAGCAGCTGGCGTCCACTGTTCTGTTTGGGCCAGAGTCACCAGGGTCTGTGCTTTTCCAGCATTACTGCACTAAGCCCTGAAAACAAGCCTTGAGTTAGGTAAGGAGAAACCAAGATTCGGGGAGGTTACTCGTCCTACCTAAGGTCACAGTGGGCACACAGCAGACAGCAATTCAAATCCAGGCGGCTGAAGCCTGCAATCTAATTCGTGTGGCTGCACTCCATTTCCTGGAGTTTCAGTATTATAGCAGAAAATGACCAATAAACCATACTGGAGTCAAAATGAACACCCCCCACACCCAAATTAGTCTAACTTAATATTATTCTAAGTGAATTCCACTCAAGCATTGGAAGATCAGGTTGTAAAATTTGGTGACCTGTAATTAAGAGGTCCTACTCCTAAGTTTTAAAAAAGTTTATGAAAATCGTTGATATATACTAAAGAATATATGTAAGTTAGCAGCAATAACTAAAAACCCGAGCATCAACACCCCAAATCCAGGACAGTGGGCACTTCTAGTGGGGGGGGCAGAGAAATGAGATTGGGGTGGGGGGCATGACTTCTAATAATTTCCCATCACACGTGGGATCTTCCCGGACCAGGTACTGAATGCGTGTCCCCTGCACTGGCAGGTGGATTCTTAACCACTGCGCCACCAGGGGAAGTCCCTTTTTTAAAAAAATCAGTCTGTAGTCCATGGCAGTTTATCTATTCTGAAGGCTGGTCATTTGTCTGTTATCTTTGAAAATGTTTCCTCTCAATCTGTCACATGCCTTTTTAATCTTGTATCTTTTATCATGAAAAATTTATTTTTAAAATGTATTCCAAGTTACCAATCTTTTTGAGTTTGAGCATTTTTTTATCTTAAGAGAGTCTCCTATATACAACGACTTTTCTATGGACATAAATTCATACTCAGACTTCAGACAAACCTGTACTACGGCATTTAACTTCTGTAGATGGATGTTAAAATGGGGGTCTTTTGCCTGACACCCCAAAACCATGTCAATTGCTCACGTGTCAAAGGACAACGCTAGACCTAGCAGCACGTGCAAAGGAATTGTTTGAAAATACACTTTGCATCCCTTAGTCCAAGAGATACCTTTCAGAGAAAGGGGTTGACAAGAAATCGTGGGGAAGGATTTCTTCAAAGAAAGTTATGGACGTGCCAGCCCCACTCCACGCCTCCAGTGGGAAGGAGGCAGAGCTGCTGCCCCTTTTCTGGAGCTAGTGAATGAGGCTGTAGCAGAACAACTGGAAAGAATCAAGAGTGACACTGCCATCAGGGACACGGGTGGACCGGGGTATGAAAAATATCCATGAGCTGAAAAGAAACAGCCCATGACAGGGTTGTGCGAGAGATGTAACTGCATTCCCACTGATGGTAGGTCAGAGGTCGAAGGGCTGTGGTACCCTGAGACCAGGTGTGGAACCAGCAGCAGGATTTTCAGAAGACAGAGGTCTTCTGCCAAGAGTGTGGAAGAGGCCAGACTGGTACCATCGAATGGCCAACCTTCAACCCTGGAGGGGCCAGAGTGGACCTAAGTGCAAGGTGAGGGGCGTCAGAGAAGCAGCCACCTTCCCCATCCCACTGTCGCCTAGAGGCAGACCCAGGAAGGCAGAGTGAAGCTTCAATTTGAATGAAATTTGGAGTTTTCATGAGACTGGACCCATATCCTTTTAATAAAATGAGACTATTTTTGTGACCAAAGTGACTAGAGGAATGTTTTAAAAAATATTTTAAAGGAACCAGATATTAACTGGGAGCAAGAGCAATCTACCATAAATTTATTCCAAGTGCAAGGAATGAACCAGCCCACAGAGCGGGCTTGACCAGGCAGCGGGGAAAGAGCTTGTTCCTTATTCCCACTGTTCAGGACGCTGACTTTGCTCCCAGCATTTCACGGAGCTGCAGCATCAATTTGCCACCTTCGTGAGAGTTTAACACCACAGGCCTTGAGTCTTGTGGTCTGTACTGATCTAAGTCACTGGTGTTACACAGTTATACATAATGGACCATGATCTTTATATATTAAAAATAATATAAAAAGAGATATCTGTACACTCATATTCATAGCAGCATTATTCACAACAGCCAAAAGGTGGAAGAAACCCAAGTGTCCACGGACAGATGAATGGATAAACAAAATGCGTTACATACATACGATGGAGTATTGTTCAGCCTTAATCAATTACTAAGGGAGTTCTGACAAATGCTACAACATGGGTGAACTTTGAGGACGTTATGCTAAGTGAAATAAGCCAGTCCCAAAAGGAAAAATACTGGTATGAATTATGTAGAATAGTGATGTTCAGAGACTGAAAGTAGAAGGGTAGTTTCAGGCACTGGAGAGACGGGGAGTTGTTGTTCAACGGATACAGAGTTTTAGTTTTGCAAGATGAAGAGTCCTGGGGATGAATGATGGTGACGGTTGCACAACAATGTGAAAGCATTTCACTGAGTGGTACATTTAAAAATGGTTAAAATGGGAACTCCGTGGTGCTCCAGTGGGTAAGACTCCATGCCCCCAACAGAGGGAGCCCCAGTTTGATCCCTGGTCAGGGAACTAGATCCCGCATGCATGCCACAACTAAGAGTTCGCATGCTGCAACTATAAGATCCGACATGCCGCAACTGAAGATCCCGCACGCCACAACTAACACAGAGCGCAACCAAAATAAATAAATAAATAAATAAATATTTAAAAATTGGTTAAAATGATACATTTTATGTTCTGAGCATTTTGCCACAGTTGAAAATAAAAACTAAATAAAAAAGGAAATTTAACCTCCATCAGTCATGTATCAATAATGGAGTGAATAATGAGAAGTGGCTAAGAATTATCCTGTCTTACCATGTGTCAGGTGCCATGCCAGGACTTATACATGGTCTCATTTAATCCTCATTTCAAACCTATGAGGCAAGTCCTATTAAAATCGTTACTTTACAGATAAGGAAACTGAGGCACAGAAGGGTTACCTTGCCTAAAGTTACACAACTTGAAAGGAGTTGACAGAGATACTCTGATTCTAGAACTAGGCTTCTAAACCTCTGGCAGCGGGCAGATTTCACTGTCACTGAACTATCTCCCATTTACAGCCTCTTAGACTAGAAGAGATCATAGAAACAATTCACATAATTATTGACATTTGCATAGTTCTCCAGGTTTAAAAGCACTTTCTCTTTTGATATTACTCATTAAAATACTGCAGCACAGGTATTCTCCTTTTATCAGAGAGGACACAGAGACTAGAGAAGTTAAGTAAATGGCTTCAAGTCATGTTACCAGGCAGGGTTCCGATTCCACAGCTTCTAACTCTGGGTCCATGGCTAACCATCCAGATCCAATTCCTTGTCTAGTCCAGCTTCTCATTTTTCAGATGAGACTGCCTACAAGGGACACGCCCAAAGATGCTAATGGCTTGTCCAAGGTCACACAGAGAGCTAGTATGTTCTGTGCGCATCACCAGCACATGCCTTTAAAAATCCTTAGCCACGACAACACATATTCTATAAATATGTGTTGATAAAGGAAGGATTGGTGCAGAGGCAGAGAGCTCTGTCAGCATAAAATAGAGTGCTTTTTTCCAGAAGCTCTTTTATTTGTGGAGTTGATGCTTTAGAACCTACACTTCACGTAAGCGTCCAAGTTTTCAGTGCCTGCCCTTACTCAACCTCCCCCATTAGCTCTACAATTATGCTGTTATCAATTGAGCAAATCCACTTAGACAGCATGTCTAGCTACTCTCATAGCGGATTTCGTACCCAAGCAGCAAAGTACACGAGAGCTGTATAATGCAGACCTTTGAGAAATGAACTACATAAATCCTCATTTGATCCTGACTGTATGTCTATAAGGAATTCTTAAAACAGACTCAGCCACCCTGAGTGATCTTTTTAACGGCCGAGTGTAAAAATGCAGAGCTAAGATCCTCTGTCCAGCAGAATCTTTTCATGTAAAATAACTCACTTCTGAGATACAAGGCTAACGATCAGTGTGAAAAAAGCAATTGCTAGACTTGATTAAAGACACTCACGCAGTGAATGTAAACTACTTGTTGGCATGTGAAAATCTGCCAGTGTAATGGCTCAGATGTCAAATTAAGGTGATATTCCATGAATCCTTGTTTATCTTTTTCTTTCTTACAACCTTAATATTGTGGGTGGGATTGGGGCTGGCACGGACTGAGCAAACTCTATGGCAGTGTCCCCCTCTTTATGACTGGAATGTCCAACAAAACCCAGAGAGAAGCAGGTACCACAAAGAAGACCTTCACAGCAGCAAAACATCTGAGGCCTTACTAATAAAAATGTCCTAGTCTAATGGTTGGGAATCTCCCCTCCATTAGGCCACAAAACCACACTCGGATTCAATGAAGAGCCGACTGATTTCATTTCAAGTAATCAGTATTACTATTACTGCTAGTATTGGTTAACATTTAATGAGCATTTTCTCCTGTTAAATTACACACACAGTATGCTCCAGCAGGGCAGGACTAGGTCTGCTTTGCTCACCGCGTAGCCACAGGTCTGAGTCGCATGCCTTGTATGTGTTAGGTTGTCAATAAATATTTGTTGAATGAATAAATAATCTCATTTGGTTTTCCAAATAACCCTATAAGGTTTGATACAATATTGTTATCACCATTTCTCAGCTGAGAAAGCTGAGGCTCAGAGGTCATTACATTGTACCCAAAGTCACGTGGTCAGCAAGTGTCAGAGCTTATATTCTAAACCACATGCACCTGACATCAAAATCTATGGTTCGACCACAATGTCATGTCACTAGGACAGCCCAGACCTTAGGGTTTTTCCAGTACTGAGGCCATCTCTGAAAGGTGGGCTTACAAGAATATATTTCAAGTCAGAATGGATCTCACTCTGTTCCAGCCATCACCTTTCAGATTTCTTCAATATTCTTCAAAAACTACATTTAAAAAAAGTGACTTACCTACATATCCTTCTTCACCAACCAGTTTCAGGGCAATTTTATCAGCCAACACTGAAGAGTTGCCGTGGGCAATGTTGGCAAAGGGGCCAGCGTGCACAAATACAGGCGTCCCCTGTGGAAGCGGAAGAGCAAATTTTAAAAAGCTATGAGAGGGGCTTCCTTGGTGGCGCAGTGGTTGAGAGTCCGCCTGCCGATGCAGGGGACGCGGGTTCGTGCCCGGGTCCGGGAAGATCCCATGTGCCGCGGAGCCGCTGGGCCCGTGAGCCATGGCCGCTGAGCCTGCGTGTCCGGAGCCTGTGCTCCGCAACGGGAGAGGCCACAACAGTGAGAGGCTCGCATACCGCAAAAAAAAAAAAAAAAAAAAAAAAAAAAATCTATGAGAATCAGTTATTTCCTACTATAATTTTGATAAGCCACTGTTTTAGCTGTTTCAGTGACCATGAGATAAACCTTATTTCATATTATTCTGCATTATATTGTTATAAAGAATGGAATTAAACCTTAATGGTCTAAGAGGCTTGTTTAAATTGTTTATCCCCATTAAGAAATTAACCAATTCAAGAAAAATCTAATCATAAAATCAACACAATAAATGAATCGTGGGAATCATGGCAGGGCAAGTACATTTTATTATAAGCCATTTTTATATTTACAATAATAATCTTATTCTGATTTTTAAAAACTGTCTTTCTCATTGTTCCTCTTACCTGTTAATTTTTTAAGTTAAGTCACCTGGTAATTATTAAAACAAAAGAAAAATTTCACCCATACTAAAATGTTAGTTACTAAAAAGACAAAAAAAAACAAGGGAATTCTCAAAAACTTTAGATTTTAATTATTTAAACAAAATCTGTCACATAGTCATTCTTACTTTCATTCCTACACTTCTCTTTTGTCAAAGAGAAGAGACTGTAGCCCTCGCTAAAAAAAATCACCCACGTGCATTAAATTGTTTAGGCTGTATTCAGAGTCAGCTGGGGCCACTGAGGTCTGTGTGCGTGAACCCTGGCTCCACCTGTGAAAATACAGGTTGCCCTTTCACTGACATGGGGGAGGCAGGGAGTGATGCAGGGGATGGGGCCTGGGAACCATGGAAAGGTCCCATGAACCAGGATGGGCTGTGGGCGAGCATGTTTCAAAGCTGAGAGAGGTGAACAAAAGCAGGAAGAAAGGCAGTGAAAGAAAAATCGTCACTGAGAGTGAAAAGGAATTGATCAAATCCACTCAGAGTTTTCTATTTACGTTTCCCCCCAAAGTCCTCAGGAGGGACAGTCACAGAGTACGGATACGGCCATACAAATGTCTGTGGAAATAATACAGTGGGATACGTGTTTATGGAAATGCATACATGCATGTTTACTGTCTAGATCTCCACCTGTCTACCCATCTATAGTTTCTCACTTCTATGCAGATAAGCCTTTTAAGTGCTTTGACGGAAACACTGTTTAAAAGGTATTAACGCCTCCATCACCTCCTAGCCTTTGCCAGTCCTAGGACGTGGCTGCCTGTGGAAAGCTAGTAGCGGAGCTAATGAGAAAAGTTTAAAGACACAAGGTCACAGGCTCCACCCCTGGGTGGGCGGCTGGCTTCATTCTCCTATGCCCTGCAACCCTCATCCTGGCCATCTGTCTGAGAAGCACCTGGTACCAGTCTCCAGGGCGACAGGTGACAGGGTATGGCTGGATCAGCATAAACACACCGCTATTCCTGGGATAGCCACTCCAGGGACTAGATGGGCAGCATTTAATTTTAATTTAAAATGAAATTAAAAGCCACACAGAGTAATCACGAAAGCAGTATCAGAGCCCTGGTTTTTGAACTCCCAGTATGTGGTTTAAATAGAAAAATTCTTAGACCATCATTGTTGGACATTCAAACACAGACACAAATACACACTCAACTGATATTTATACTTATATGATGCAGTATACGGAGTTAATACTTTAAGAAATTCTATCACTAACCCAAAGACATAAAAATATCTATCGTGAGTTCAATATTTTATTTTATATGCAGAACATTTAGGAAAGTAGTAACAGGAAATATCTTGATTTCTATGATGACAAAGCTGTGAATATTCTCTTTAAACATTTCATAAGATTAAAATTTCAGCTGCTCTTTGCTGACCAGAGATCTAAAAGAGCATTATCCAAAGAACTTTCTGCAGGGCTCTAAACATTCTGTATCTGCACTATCTCATGCAACAGCCACCATCCACAGGTGGCTACGCAGCACTTAAAGTGCGGCTGGTGAAAATAAATAAATAAGTAGAAATAGAACTAGTATGACTGCAGAACTGAATTTTAAACTTAATTTAATTTAAACTAATTTAGATTGAAATAACCACAAGTGGCCAGGAGCTCCCATATTGGACAAAAGACTGCAGCAAGTGGGTGTTTTCCTCAACACTGCATATGGTTAACCCATGGTAAAATGTTAAGATCTCTTATCCTCTCTCTTCCACCGGGAAGTTCTCAAGCTTATATGTATACAAAAATCACCCAGGGTATCCAAGCCTTACCTGCCAGACATTCTAGAGTTCACTTTGTCTGGGGGAGAGCTTGGCATCAGCGTCTTTAAATCCTTCCATGAGATTCTAACGTGCAGCCAGGGTTGAGAACTACTGGTCTCCGGGCACCTTGCAGCAATGGAACCCTTGATAACCTCCTCTGGGACTAACAGTCAAGTGTGTTCAAACATGAGCACTAAAGCAGAATCTGTACATTAACCAGTGATTTTTGGATCATTTGTTGATTTAGGTTCCTACTGCCACTGATTAGCCACGTTAATGTGGAATGAATATTTAGGATGCAGGTAGCAGAGTTCATACATGCAGATATTTTAACGGAATGCTGTGTTCATTTTTCAAACAATGCCCATTGCCTGTGACATCAAAATGACGTCACAAATGTGAGCACAGTTAAGAACTGCTTAGGGGCAGTCCAACCCAGTAATTCATTCAACTAACAAGAAACTAGCCTTTTAGAGTGGGATATGTATTAAAGGTGGGAGTAAGTTTTAATCTAAGAAAGATCATTATTTAAAACAGTAAGCTGATCATCCCTAATGATGATGATAATGTGTTCATTTTTGAGGGGGAAATGTTATGATGAAGCAATATCATGTCTCTTTATACATTTTTTCTCATTCATTTAGTTATTTATCTAATATGTATATATTTTTAGGAGCAATGGAGTAAAAACAATAAATATCCATTTAATTCTTCAGCAAGTGTTTACTGAGCACTTAATATGTGTGAGGAACTTTCTAGGAGCTGGCGATACGATGGTGAACAAGATGGAAAAAGTCCTGCTCTCATCCTGGTGGGAGGAGAAATACAGTAAACAAAAAAAGAAATAGGGGCTCTCAGATGATATCTTGTGCCATGTAGAAAATGACAAGAAGGTGGGTTTTGGGCTTGAACCACTGACCAGGTTTGGGGGATGGAATGAGTTGGGAGGAGGTAGGAGGTGGATAGGAATCAAAGATGCTTTTTTTATGCATAACTTTGAAATGCCTTTTACCCACCCTAGCAGCTCGTGGTAACCACACCTACAAGTCTGAAATGCGGAGGTCAGGAGATTCAGAGCCAGAGTTCAAGGGTTATCACATGGCTGATACTGCAGGAAAGCGCAGCTGGAGAAGTGAGAAGAAGGCAGCGAAAGAGACGGAGGAGAGGCCACCGAGAAGGTCCAGGAAAGCAAGGCGTCAAAAGCAAGAGAGCAAGCGCTCCAGAAGGAAAAGCATCGGCTGTGTCAGCCCCCACTGAGCAAGCCATATACAAAAAACGACCTTCTTAAAAAAGTGGAGCACAGCACACTTTCCTAGAAAACATTTCTCCGCATTACTCTGTGTGTGCGTGTGTGTGTGTACGTTTGAGTTTACTGAATACTCTGCGTTTTGCTTGGAGAGAAAAAAGACAACAAACCTAAACTCCCCAAACTTAAGGATTATGAGAAGCTAAGTCAAAAAAAAAAAAAAAAAGCAACATAGAAAACATCATGTAAACATGATAAACGTGGCTACACAAGTTACTGAGATATCAGACACTGAGTTTCTAAGTTTCTCCTCTGGTCAATTAGTAATTAGCCAAGATATGAATCATATCAAAGAAGTCTGAGCTTTTGGGGGGATGACCAAGCTGTTATTCTGATGCTCCTCATGGGCTCACATTGGCTGGAAGTGCTCACGTGTGGAAACGCACAAGCAACCTAGTTAGTGCAACTCTGTTGACAATGTCTATGAAATGAAAATCACTTACTTCTAGGGTCTGCATCAGATTTGGTTTTATCGCGTCTTTCATCAGAACAGTCAAAGCACCTGTCACCCCCTGAAGGAAAGGGAGAAAAAAGCCCACTTATTTAGATTATTGACAAAAGATCGTTCGCACAAGGGTCTCTCAGCCTCTTCTCACCAGCCTACCTCCTAGGTGGGCATCCCCACCGGCCGCCGTCACCTCTGAGCTACAGGTGACACAGTGCTCTTGCCTCTGTCTATGTCTCCTCCACCTGAATGGATGCCAACCCTTCTAAGATGTGATGGGGAAGTAGTAGTCATCGCATTTTTTTTTAAAAAACCTCCTTTGACGGAAATAAGAGGCTTGCCATACCTTTCAATTTGCAACTATGCACATCATGTTTCATTACCAGAGATTACACTGTTGCCCCGAGAAATCAGATGAAGAACAAAAACAAGGCTTGTTACACAGAGGGAACGAAGAAAGGGAAAGGGACGTGTCTAAAGGCACCCATTCTGGTTTCCCACCCTCTCTCGACCTCTCATCCCACAGATAACCGAAGGCACTCAGAACACTGTTGCATTGGAAAGGCTCCTCCTTTTCTGTCTCTCGTGCTATGTCTGCCTAGAAGGGAGCTGATGCCACTTGTACATAGATTGTGGCTGCTTCCTTCCAATGCTATAATGCTTGAGTTGGGCTCTCTCGAAGCTCCCTATCCCATTCCTGGAAAAGAAGAGGTGGAGGAAGAGACACAGCAGGGATGAAGTCGGAGAGCTACTGGGGAAACTATTTGTGCCAAAGAAGGCCACAAAGGGAAGCTTTTTTAAAAAAAAACTCCCTTCCACCTTTTCTAAGGACACTGGGCAAGTATCTTTCAACAGATTAGTCAGTTATGGGAAGGCCATAATACGAGCAAATGCATGTGAACATGGCCCTGAAAAAATAAATGTGGCATGCAACAGATCCTAACAGATAAGGTGGGAGAATCCAGAGACTCTTCAGCTCTCCAAGGTGCATTCGTTCATTACTTTCTCCTTCTACCTCCATCACCAACAATGTTAAGTGTTTCTCTTATATGATCAGTTTCTATTTTTGTATTTTTATAATATTTAATCATTGAAGATTTCTTTAAAAATCAAATTTACTTTCTACTTTATGGCAGAAAATAAACCTTGCAAGAACTGTAACCTTCCTATTATAAATATATGAAGAAATCAGGTACCTTCTGCAAACAAGAAACACAAAAGAAAACTAAAAAGAGTTAACTTTGGGTTTTTTTGGTCCAGATCCAAGAGTTTTATGACAAACCAAAGGAGTAACTTTAGGGAAATATTTGTGGATAAAGTTTCAAACTACTCCTGGCACGTATTTACTGATACCTAAGATTAAGAGGATACAGATAAATATTTATACAGAAACTATTATATGCAAGTCTAGAGACAAACGTTGAGGTGTCGATCATTTTTAAAAAGCAGTACTTTTACAGCAACCTGGGTTTGAGTTTTCTCTTTAAGCCTTATACTAAGCATTCCATGGGCTGCTGATATAAATGTATCTATTTAATCTACTTGACAAGACTCGAGTCATTCAGATTCATCTCTTCAAAAGAGCCAAAAGGTAACCAAGACATTTTGGCAAAGGTTTAAAATTATATCCCAAGGCCCTAGAATTAATAAAATATTAATTGCCTGTCTCCTTTTCACAACTGTTTTTCAATCATCAGTGTGCTTTTAAGATTCCATTATGGTATGTGACTCGATATATGGGAAAGTAAGCTTAAATTTAGAGTAATGGCTGCCTACGTTGTACTAAGTACTATGTGCTTATAAACACGTACAAGCAAATGAAATAGCCTCACCACCGATGGGGATTAACAGTAAAGTTGGCTATTAAAAAAAGGAAAAAAGAGGGCTTCCCTGGTGGCGCAGTGGTTGAGAGTCCGCCTGCCGATGCAGGGGACACGGGTTCGTGCCCCGGTCCGGGAAGATCCCACATGCCGCGGAGCAGCTGGGCCCGTGAGCCATGGCCGCTGCGCCTGCGCGTCCGGAGCCTGTGCTCCATAACGGGAGAGGCCACAACAGTGAGAGGCCCGCGTACCGCAAAAAAAAAAAAAAAAAAAAAAAGGAAAAAAGATTAGCATGCCAAATTACAAAAAGCACTAAGGAAGGTGGTGGTGTGCCATGAAAGCTTTGTAAGAAGCATCATTCCACGCAACAGAAAGCTACATGAGTAAGAATGACTAAGGCGGACCTCTGTTTTTATCACGTGAAACCCAAGTCGAAGGCACAAATTTAAACAAGCCAGGGTGCCCAGGGAGCAGGCTGGAGCCAAAAATGTGCCATTTTTAACTTAACTTTCCTTCCATGAAGGTGGAGTCACTTCTTATTCCTTGGAAAGGTGATGTGCCCTCAATTTAAAGCCAGCATAGATCACACTTTTTTAAAAAAGCCACAGGCTGCAGGAGGATGACCGCACCCCAGGCAGAGCAGAGATCACGATTGGAAAGGATGGTGAAAAGCTCACGAAATAGGTTTCATAGGCTTTGGTTGCAGTCAGGCATAAGCATGTTATAAATGCCTGTGAGAAGATGATGAAGTTACAAGACAAACGGGATGGTGAGCAGGAAAACGTGTGCAGAAATTCTCTGAATTCCCATTATTACCCAGTGATGTAAGAGGAAGAAAACCTTCTCCTGATCCCAAAAGAACAGGGGCAGCGAGCTCTCTGGAGCTTCTGAGATGGACGTACCAAATCACCTGTCGTCACGGGCTGCCCGTTTCTGTCACTGGCCACCACCATTCTGCCCAGCCGCTCCTTCATGTCCGTGAGGCTGTCAGTCAGAGCCAGCACTGCCATGACCTCACTGGCCACGGCGATGTCAAACTGCGCCTGAAAAGGCAAAGCCAAGGTACTGGTCAGCTGCAGCTCCACCTGGATGGCCATTTCCATGGGGATCTGTATTACAGCAATTCCTGCAGGCCCAGGGTTTAACCCTCGATGGGCCGTTCTCAGAGGCACAAGTTTCCAGCACATGCCCGGTCCTGGGATCGGTGCTCCCTAAGGAGGCCACCCCTTCCTCCTTTTGCTGTGCTGAGCACGGCCTGGCTGGGCCCCCCATTACGGCAGCTCACGGCGCTATGAGATTTGCTTCTGTAGCACGTTTCAGCCTCGGAATTATTAATGTGATGACGTGATGGACGCACGGCTCCACCAGTGGACTGTAAGTGCCATGAAGGCAGGGACCATTTGGGGAGGGACTGCTCCTGAGTCCCCAGCTTGGAGGCCTGAGTGTGAAATGCGGGAGGCGTTCAATGCATATCAGCAAAATAAAGGAAGAGTCTGCTGCCCACCCCTCTGTTAGTTACGTGTGTCAAGGGGGATGCACGTGTCTGCCCAGCGAAGAGGTAAGCAGCAGATCGTGAAAAAAGAGGGTTCTGAGGCCAGTCTCCCAGACTTAGAGCTCAGCACAGCGGTGAGGAGACCCTCGACTTCTGTCATCCCCCCAGTCACAAGGTGACATGGAATCAGTTCTGAGCTGTCCACGGAGGCTTGGCCACGTCAGATCATGAATTGTCCAGCCATGAATGCTGGAGAGCGTCTACTTCCTGAGACATGTCCCTGGCCTTCCTATTCCCGCTCCTGGCTCTGATTCCAAGCTGGACACAATCCAACAGGAACCAAAAGAGACACAAGGACCCCGCATATCCTCCCCCTCCGAATTAAGCCACCGGACAAGACCGCTTCATTACACTCCTTCCCAAGGGGCATGTGAGCCAGACAAGTTCAGTCTTACATAGGAAATGGCTGTGCCCTGGAGGGATCACCTCAGGAGATATTTTATTGTCCATTTCCGGCACCCACAAGAAAGGAAGTGAAGGAAAGAAGGAGCTTTCTGGCTACTTCCTGGTTGAGATTTCAGTAGTCACTCATTTACTGAAAACACATTACTGAAAGGCAAATGCACCTATACTCAACTATTGCATTCTCAATATAACCCATTCCAAATCTCAGTGGTTTTTCATTGTGTGAAATTTAGGGTTTTCTACACCACCGTTCCATTAAAAACAGTACATATGAAAAGTAACTAAAAATGATGAGACTTTCTGCACAAAACCTGAGGCTAGAAATATTCTTAAAATATTAACTGTGTGGGCTTCCCCGGTGGCACAGTGGTTGAGAGTCCACCTGCCGATGCAGGGGACACGGGTTCGTGCCCCAGTCTGGGAAGATCCCATGTGCCGCGGAGCGGCTGGGCCCGTGAGCCATGGCCGCTAAGCCTGCACGTCCGGAGCCTGTGCTCTGCAACGGGAGAGGCCACAACAGTGAGAGGCCCGCATACCGAAAAAAAAAAAAAAAAATTAACTGTGTAAGTGATAAGTGGAATGTATAACACCCATAAGTTCTTCATTTGTAATCGTTACAATTTCAAAATTTTGCATCTCTAGCAACATCAAAATGAAACAAGGATCAATATAAATATAGTTACTCATTTTATGCCTGAATGGTACAGCTAATAGAGGGCTGCTCACTTTTGTTTTGCAAATAAAATATTTCTAAATCACATAAAGGTGTAGATGAGATTATTCTTATTGTTTATCACAGATTTAGACAAAAGACAAAAAGCCATGTTGACAAGGATGCGAATCCCCTTTGACTCTGCAAGTATGGATCTGTTTATCGTGTGTATGTTACAGCTTATTTATGATAGCCCAACACCGCAAACACCCTAAGCGTCCATTAACAGCGAAATGGTTGTATCTATCATGGTACATCTACAAGATGTGGTATTATATAGGCATTAAGAAAATGATGATATAGGGAATTCCCTGGTGGTACAGTGATTTGGACTCCGCGCTTTCACTGCCAAGGGCCCGGGTTCGATTCCTGGTTGGGGAACTAAGATCCCACAAGCCGTGTGGTCTCACAAGCCAAAAAAGATGATATAGATCAACATTAACTGACATAAAAAGATGTTCTCAATAGTTTTAAGGTTAAAAAAAGCAGTTAAACCTCTTAGATATAATCCCTTCTCACTTAACAATATGTATGCATAAAGCAATACAGAACATAACCTTGGACAAGTCACTTAACACAATATGGCAACTTTTCTCATTTGCAAACCAGATTTACAAACTAAATGTGCTCACGTATGTAATGGGCCTACCAATAAAAGGCACAAAATAGGCACTCAGATCACAGCAATTGTTAATCCTGCATCTCTCTAGTACCAAGATAGAGTACAAAAATACGCAGAGAAAATGTGAAGGAATTTCCTTACTATTCCTCTTCTGAAATCAGAAGTCACTGATTTCAGAAAGTGAACAGCTTTCCAGCTTCCATGTTATGTGTTTTTACACATATAAACACGTATGCTGGCTTTTTCTTAACATAAACTGGATTACGCTATATTCATTTTAGTCCAAATTCTTTTAACGTGTGTTTTTTTTCTTTTCCAAGATTTGATTTTATTATTTTTTTGAATTTTATTTTATTTATTTTTTATACAGCAGGTTCTTATTAGTTATCTATTTTATACATATCAGTGTATACATGTCAATCCCAATCTCCCAGTTCATCCCATCACCCCCCCACCACCACCACTTTCCCCCCTTGGTGTCCATACGTTTGTATGGACAAACCTTCAATTTCACAATCTGTATGAGAGCTCCATGTCACTCCCCCGATATACACTTTATCATTTTCAACGGCTACCTGTTTCTGTTGTGCAAAAGGATACACCAAATATATGTAATCACCCCTAACGATGAACACTGGATTGCTTCCAATGTTCACCATTACAAAAAATGCTGCAATTAGTATCCTATATTATAGATTTTTTTTGGTACCTGAGTAAATAGTCCCCTCTTTTTAAAAAAAATCTGTAGTCCTGAAGTTAGAACTGTTCTGACATTTCAAATTTTAAATACTGACAAACTATCATCCAAAAGGCTTTACAATTTATATTCTCACTAATACTGTAGAAAAGTCTCTATTTCTTTGCATCCTCACTAACGTTTAATATTAATTTATTTATGTTTTAATGAGCTCATAGATAAGTCTTATTATCTTCTACTTATCCTATTCATTTCTTTAGTATAGATTTATTGAACACCTACTACTCCTATGTAACAAAGTCCTATGCACTGGGAATACAGCAGTGAACAAAACATACCAAAACCCCTGCCCTTATGAAACTCACATCTTACTGGGGGGAGGCAGAAAATAAACAAATAAGTAAGGATAGCAGGGAAAGAAAGAGGGAGTTTGGGGCCAGGCAGGTGCAGTTTTAAAGAAGGTGACCAGTGAAGGCCTTACTGAGAGCAGTATTTGAGTATTAATTTATGGAAATTCTTTTTATGCTTGGCACTTTAACCCGTTGTTATATTTATACTGCGAATAACCTCTCCCAGACTCTTACTGGTCTTTTACTGATTTTGTAAATCATTTTTCCATATGGAAGATTTTAATTTTTATTTATGTCAAAATTATCTATTCGTTAGAGTTTCTGCTTTTTATGTCAGTGCCAATTCTACTAGGCCAAACTACTGTGTTTGACTTATGCCAGCTTATTTTGTATTTTCTGTTCCAAATTTTTTTTTCTTTCTACTCAAGGATTCTAGATTGAAAATCCTGTTCCTTCAGAACTCCAAATCGGTTTTCCCAGTGTCACCTTGCATTCAGTGCTGTCAATGAGAAGTCTGATGACAATCTGAATCTTACTCCTTTGTGACTCATCAAGACTTTTTTCCTCTCTGGCAGCTCTTTGGTGTTGTGAAATTTCAACATTATGTGTCTGGGTGTAAGTCTACTTCATTTATGCTGCTCAGCACTTGTTAAGTCTTTTAATATGAAAATTCTAAATTTTCCTTAAAGTCAATAAATTCCCTTTTTATTATTTCCTCAAATACATTCTTCCCTACATTCTCTGTTACTTTCACCGGTAACTTGAGATGAGTATTAGAACTGCTCGGTGTGTCTCGTATGTCTCTTGATTTTTCCTTTATATTTTCTATGGTTTTCCTTTTGGTAGTATGTTCTGAGAGAGTTTCTTAGATTGAACTTTCCTCTCCCATTCAGTTAGCCCTATTCTTATTCAATCTACTAACTGGATTTTTACTTTGACACTACAGTTTTATTTCCAAGATTTTAACCCATTTTTTTTCCACAACAGCTAATTCTCAATCCTTGTAGGACAGTTCCCTTAAGCCTCTGAGAATACTGATGGTAATCTCTTCAAAGTCCCCCCCCACCCCGCCACCATCTGCTCTGCAATCTTGTCTAGGGCATCTAAGCTTCTCTTTACCGCGTCTGGTGTCCATGTTCATGATATGTGTTTTCCTTTAATACAGACGATTCCTGGCTTTGATGCTCCCTTTTCCTTGTCTGGGGACCTGATTTCTGACAACCTCACCCTGTCTCTAGACATTCAAGAGAGTAGGACATAGGACATGCTGCTCGTTGGCTTCCTGTCCTGCAGTCTCTCACAGGATTAGTCCTGAGGTTGCCCACTGTGCAAATGACAAAAGGCTGCCCTCTCCTAAGTGTCACAATATACTGCTTTTCCTTGCACCAGATGCTTTTCACTGCCAGCCAGGAAGCACGGTACACAAGCGAATCTGTGACTTTGATGTGAGCCGCCCCCCACGGCTGGGCCCCAAGGCTGAGACCAATGTACCACTGGCTGTGTCTCAACCAGGTGTCCCAGGAAGGTGCCTGTGCACCAGTTTTTTTGGGAGCTGTCCCCATCCCTCTCCTGTGTCTGAGAAGTAGGGTATCTAATGCCTTTGAATTTAGCGACCCCCTCCAATACTTCCACCATATTTTGGTTTGTGCTTTTCTCCACCCATCCAATTCCATCTTCCTATCTTTCAGAAGCTTCCCCAAAGAGTATGGCCATGACTCCGGTTTTCTAGCAAGGATACTGACTATTTGAAATCTGTCTGTGTGTGCAAGTTTCAGGATTTGGAGGAGGGATGGAACAGGGGCTTAGCTTGTCTTCTCGATTCCATCCTCATATTCACTTTTTAAATTTTAATTTTTTTAAGTTGAAGTATAGTTGATTTACAATGTTAATTTCTGCTGTACAGCAAAGTGATTCAGTTTTATACACACACACACACACACACACACATACACATACACATTCTTTTTTATATTCTTTTCCATTATGGTTTCTCACAGGGTATTGAATATAGTTCCCTGTGCTATAGCGTAGGACCTTGTTGTTCAGATTCACTTTTTAATTCAAATATTTCAAAAGATCCAAAAGTCTATTTGGTATGAGGACTGAATACTATAGTAAAAGTGATTCTTTTTAGGTTAATAAAAACTTAGCAATGTAAAGGCCATAAATCTAAAAGTGTCTTAAGCTATGAAGTTTACTACAAAAAATAATAATTTAGAGGCCTGCTAGGCCTGGCTGAAAAATCATAGAATGAATTTATATTCACTAAGCACCATCACCCCATCCTGGAGACCTATTAAGATGAAGGTGGACATCATAATCTATCTTCTACATTTTCTGGATTTGGGTAATAAGACATTATCCTCAACAATTTCTCAGGCTAGTAAGTCAAATAACTGGGTGTTTATTCTTTGGTTTATGAAACGTGAGTAATGTGTCTGAGATTTTCATTTTTCGGTTGTTATGCAGATATAGTACGAACTGGGTGGGTTCATACTATTTTATATCTAACGTATAAAATACGTTAGAATGTATATTCAAGGGATACCCTGAATGGCTCTCACCAGAAACACAACTAAAATCACACAGAAAAAGGATGGCAAAATAATATTGGAGACTTTCTGTCTCCTGATGATTTCCCAGTCCTGCTGAGGGACTGGAAGAAATACCTTGACTCATCAGGGGCCCACTGGTTACTGTGGGTGGAAGAACAAGAAGAGAAATGTGGAGAACCAGCTTCTGGGCTGCTTTAAGTGCAAGAGCAGAGTCCTCCCTGGAGAAAACACCACCTACCTGCCGAGAAAAGCCCTTCTCTGTGTTTCCCTGCCCGATGGTTATTTTTCGTAGAAATCGGTCATTTGTATCCATGACTGGAAGAGAAGAGAACAGAGCATCAACGAGCAGGGACTGGCTTCCCAGTGTGTGTCTGGCATTATTCTGGGTGTTGCAGAGGCAGCAGAGAGCAAGAGCTAAGGTTTGGCTTCCCTGAGCTGATGATCCCGTGGGAGGATCACAGAAAGGGGTCAAATAAACTAGGGATCACCCAGCTAGGAAACCAAGGACGGGATATGACGGCGTGTGTCGGGAAGGGGTCTGGGGTGGGGTGCCGTTTTGAACAGGCAGTAAGGAAAAGCATTTCTGAAGGAGTGTCCTTTTTACACTGAAACCTGAGGCACAAGAAGAAGCCAATTAAGTCTCTCTGAAGGTTAAACATTGAACGAACATCTGACCCACCACTTCCAGGTATATATCCAACAGAACCGGAAGCAGCTATTGCAAACCCATGATCATAGCAGCATTATTCACAACAGCCAAGAGGTGGAAACAGCAAAGTGTCTGCTGACAAATGAATAGATAAACAAAATGTGGTATAGACATACAATGGAATGTTATACAGTCATAAAATGAGTGAAGGTTTGATATATTATGATACAACATGGACGGACGTTGAAAACATTATGCATGATGAAATAAACCAGATACGGTATGATTCCACTTGTACGGGGTTCTTAGAATAGGCAAATTTATAGAGACAGAGAGTAGAATGGTGACTACCAGGGGCTGAGGGGATGTGAGGACTTATTATTGAGGGAGTGTTGAGGATGATGAAAAGGTTTGGGGTGTAGTTAGTGGTGATGGTGTAACCATCCCAAGCCTTGGCCTATATGCCATTCGTGGCATATATTTAATGCCATGAATTGCACACTTATGAACGATTAAGATGATATGCTATGTATATTTTACCATATAAAAAACCCCCAAATAAATAAAGTAGTATATGTGGGGGGAGAAGTCAATGATGGTTCGAGTAAGTATCACTTCTCTTTACTCTTTTCACTGGCCTGTATGAATTGCACCGATTTACATTTTGTTTGTGAAAACCAAATCTACAATGCCAGAAAGTAAAGCCAGAAGGACACAGACTTCACTAATAATTTATACTGCATCAAACAGCAAGCCATCCACACTGACAACTTAGATCCAATTTACTAAATGTTTAACATGGCTCTGACCAAAACGGTGGCGGGAATTGTGTATTTGGGGACTACAAGCATCTGTAGGATGAAATTGTGAACGTTTTCTTCCACACACAAGGCACGGACAGACGTGCCAGCCTCGCCCGCCTCTGCTGCTCCCTGACTCGCCGCCGGCCTCTTTCTCTACATACAGTACTCTCCTCTCGGGACTTCCCTGGGGGCGCAGTGGTCAAGAATCTGCCTGCCAATGTAGGGGACACGGGTTCGATCCCTGGTCTGGGAAGATCCCACATGCCGCGGAGCAACTAAGCCCGGGGGCCGACACAACTACTGAGCCCACATGCCACAACTACTGAAGCCCGTGCGCCTAGAGCCCGTGCTCCACAACAAGAGAAGCCACCGCAATGAGAAGCCTGCGCGCCGCAACTAGAGAAAGCCCACACACAGCAACGAAGACCCAACGCAGCCAAAGAAAACTCCCAAAATCAAAAACAAACAAACACTCTCCTTTCTCACACATACATATATACATTCATATTACCGCACATTCATACGGGCACCCAGGCACACAGAAACCTCTCTATGACTTTAAGGCATAAGCAGAGGGCATACAGAGAAAGGAATGCCTCTCACTATTATCACTAGCTAGTACTTTATTCCCAAGACCAATGGTGCAGAATCATATAAAGTAAAAATAATTCCTACTCTCATGTGTAGTATACACAATCTTAATGTGATCTTTTTATTGGTATTTCAGCTGGTTTTTATTTAGCAAAGAAAACACAAACAAGAACCGCCCCCCCCCCCCAAAAAAAACGTAGTAAGATCCACCATAATCAGCGGCGTCAGGAGGCCACCTGTGCGTTTATTAGCTCAGCCCTGGCAGAACAGGGCGTCTCACCAGGCTTTTGATGTCCACGGAAAGACGTGTGAAATGATAGTGATACATAAAAGAAATGTGAAGATTAAATTCTGATACACAAGAAAGATGGATAACAGAAAGTAACGCTAAGTTAGTATACGGAACTCCTGCCCTCTAAGTGATAGAGGTGAAGATGGAATGAGAAACATACTTATTCATTTCAGGGCTATTTACTGAGGGCCAATTTTGTGGCAGGTCCTGCGAGAGCTGTACAGGGATACAAAGATGGACAAGACATCATTCTCTGATGGAAGGCACTCACCGGCAAGGGGAGAGATGGAGAGTGCAGGCAGGCGTGGAGGGGGGACCCTGCAGAGGGGAGAGATCTGGTTTTTCACGCTTTGCCCTAGACGGTCCCTTTAGGACTACACCGCTCTGTTTTGAGGAGCATCCAGAGTGTTCCTAGTGGCTTGTTCAAACAACCAGCACCAGCTCAGGGACCGGGAAATACAGGGTAGGACATCGAGGCTAGGCCCACTACTTTGGCTTTGGCAGAAGTGTACTGATTCCCTGCAAGGCTGTAGGGGACTGCTGGGAACTAGTAACTGGATGTCAGTTCCTGGAGACTGAGGCTTCTTGGTCTTCGGTCTAACGGCCTGTGAGGCCCCAGGGGTTCTGATACTCAGAAAAGCAGGGCTCACATCCTTCGAGGAACAATAAAATGACTTGATGTCCACTGTTTCTTCTGCTTATACTATGTGTTTCTGGAATAGTCTATCGGCTCCCAGTTCCACCCTGTTACCACGCACTTATGAGGCCTTCAAGCTAGTGACGGGAAGCATAGGAGAGAACAACCACGAGTTAAATTTCTTACAAAGGATAAAAGGGAAGAGGCGAGCATTCAATATGCGACATCTGTGGTCTCAGAAGAGTTTTTTAGCCCCATGTGGTCACTGAGTGTCCCCTCTGTAGTTATCAAATTATAAAAGCATCTAATCTCACCCAAAGGCCATACTCTTTCTAGCTCTAAGCCAATAATGTCTTTAAAAAAAAGAACAACAACAAAGAAACCTTACTTTTTATTTATTTATTTATTTATTTTTGCGGTACACGGGCCTCTCACTGCTGTAGCCTCTCCCGCCACGGAGCACAGGCTCCGGACGCACAGGATCAGTGGCCATGGCTCACAGGCCCAGCCGCTCCGCGGCATGTGGGATCTTCCCGGACCGGGGCACGAACCCGCGTCCCCTGCATCGGCAGGCGGACTCCCAACCACAGCGCCACCAGGGAAGCCCCGAAACCTTACTATTAAATGACCTCAATCTATTTGATGGAGAGTCCTATTTCTTATATTAATTCATGGGAATAAGAGTCAAACTAGCTATCAAATGTCATTCCAAACTCCTCTGACCTAGGTGGCTTGTCTATAGCAATAATTAGCACTTTAGTGCCCTAAACAATAATACAATTCTAGTATTTATCTGGAGTAATTTTTTAACGTTATCACTCACATCAAAAGTGATTTGCAACTATGGTATGCTTCAGTCCTTTCATGCTTCTTGGAGAGAAAGCAATCTGCAAGGTGGCCCTGGGTACATATGAGGGATCGTGTAGCCTTTCTTTTTCTAAGACCCACTTAGGAATGGGTGGCCCCATTTCTGGTGGCTGCCTCAGCTGGAGCCACAATGCAGATGCGGAAGAATGCCCCTTGTGTAAAAATTTCTTTCTTAGCATATCCCCAGGCTAGGTTTAAAATACACTGATTTCCAGGGCTTCCCTGGTGGTGCAGTGGTTAAGAATCTGCCTGCCAATGCAGGGGACACGGGTTCGATCCCTGGTCTAGGAATATCCCACATGCCGCAGAGCAACTAAGCCTGTGCACCACAACCACTGAGCCTGCACTCTAGAGACTGTGAGCCACAACTACTGAAGCCCGTGTGCCTAGAGCCCATGCTCCGCAACAAGAGAAGCCACCACGATGAGAAGCCGACACACCACAATGAAGAGTAGCCCCTGCTCACTGCAACTAGAGAAAGCCTGCGCGCAGCAACGAAGACCCAATGCAGACAAAAATAAATAAATTAAACAAATTAATTAAAAAAAATACTGATTTCCACCTACATTAATTTTTTGTTCACAAAACGGTTTTAAAGAGTAACACAAACTCACAAATGCCTTGAAAAAGCTGACTATGCATTTCAGATATAACGGTATAGTAATAATTAATCCTAGTTATAAAAAAAAAGTTAGGACTTCCCTGGTGGCGCAGTGGTTAAGAGTCCACCTGCCAATGCAGGGGACACCGGTTCGAGCCCTGCTCCAGGAAGATCCCACATGACGCGGAGCAACGAAGTCCGTGCGCCGCAACTACTAAGCCTGTGGTCTACTGTCCACGAGCCACAACTACTGAGCCGGCATGCCTAGAGCCCGTGCTCCACAACAAGAGAAGCCACCGCAACTACAAGCTCGTAAGAAACCGCAACAAACAGTAGCCCCTGCTCGCCGCAACTAGAGAAAGCCCCTGCACAGCAATGAAGACCCAATGCAGCCAAAAAAAAAAAAGGTAGTAGACTTCCCAATAAAATGCTGAACATATTCATATCGGTAATTAAAAATGATGTTGGGGGCTTCCCAGGTGGCGCAATGGTTGAGAGTCCGCCTGCCGATGCAGGGGACACGGGTTCGTGCCCCGGTCCAGGAAGATCCCTCATGCCGCGAAGCGGCTGGGCCCGTGAGCCATGGCCACTGAGCCTGCACGTCTGGAGCCTGTGCTCCACAACGGGAGAGGCCACAACAGTGAGAGGCCTGGGCGTACCGCAAAAAAAAAAAAAAGATCAGAGCAGAAATAAATGAAATAGAAACAAAGAAAACAATAGCAAGGATCAATAAAACTAAAAGCTGGTTCTTTGAGAAAATAAACAAAATTAATAAACCATTAGCCAGACTCATCAAGAAAAAGAGGGAGAGGACTCAAGTCAATAAAATTAGACACGAAAAAGAAGTTACAAAGACACCGCAGAAATACAAAGCATCCTAAGAGACTGCTACAAGCAACTCTATGCCAATAAAATGGACAACCTAGAAGAAATGGACAAATTCTTAGAAAGGTATAACCTCTCAAGACTGATCCAGGAAGAAATAGAAAATATGAACAGACAAATCACAAGTGATGAAATTGAAACTGTGATTAAACATCTTCCAACAAACAAAAGTCCAGGACCAGGTGGCTTCACAGGTGAATTCTATCAAACATTTAGAGAAGAACTAAACACCCATCCTTCTCAAACTCTTCCAAAAATTGCAGAGGAAAGAACACTCCCAAACTCATTCTATGAGGTCACCATCACCCTGATACCAAAACCAGACAAAGATACTACAAAAACAGAAAATTACAGACCAATATCACTGATGAATAGAGATGCAAAAATCCTCAACAAAATACTAGCAAACAGAATCCAACAGCACGTTAAAAGGATCATACACCATGATCAAGTGGGGTTTATCCCAGGGATAAAAGGATTCTTCAGTATATGCAAATCAATCAATGTGATACACCATACTAACAAATTGAAGAATAAAAAGCATATGATCATCTCAATAGATGCAGAAAAAGCTTTTGACAAAATTCAACACCCACTTATGATAAAAACTCTCCAGAAAGTGGGCACAAAGGGAACTTACCTCGTCATAATAAAGGCCATATATGACAAACCCACAGCAAACATCATTCTCAATGGTGAAAAACTGAAAGCATTTCCTCTAAGATCAGGAACAAGACAAGGGTGTCCACTCTCACCACTATTATTCAACATAGTTTTAGAAGTCCTAGCCATGGCAATCAGAGAAGAAAAAGAAATAAAAGGAACCCAAATTGGAAAAGAAGAAGTAAAACTGTCACTGTTTGCAGGTGCCATGATACTATACATAGAGAATCCTAAAGATGCCACCAGAAAACTACTAGAGCTAATCAGTGAATTTGGTAAAGTAGCAGGATACAAAATTAATGCATAGAAATCTCTTGCATTCCTATACACTAATGATGAAACATCTGAAAGAGAAATTAAGGAAACACTCCCATTTACCATTGCAACAAAAAGAATAAAATACCTAGGAAAAAACCTACCTAGAGAGACAATAGACCTGTATGCAGAAAACTATAAGACACTGATGAAAGAAATTAAAGATGATACCAACAGATGGAGAGATATACCATGTTCTTGGATTGGAAGAATCAATATTGTGAAAATGACTATACTACCCAAAGCAATTTACAGAATCAATGCAATCCCTATCAAATTACCAATGGCATTTTTTACAGAACTAGAAGAAAACATCTTAAAATTTGTATGGAGACACAAAAGACCCCGAATAGCCAAAGCAGTCTTGAGGGAAAAAAACAGAGCTGGAGGAATCAGACTCGCTGATTTCAGACTATACTACAAAGCTACAGTAATCAAAACAATATGGTACTGGCACAAAAACAGAAATACAGATCAATGGAACAAGATAAAAGCCCAGAGAGAAACCCATGCACCTATGGTCAACTAATCTATGACAAAGGAGGCAAGGATATACAATGGAGAAAAGAAAGTCTCTTCAATAAGTGATGCTGGGAAAACTGGACAGCTACATGTAAAAGAATGAAATTAGAACACTCCCTAACACCATACACAAAAATAAACTTAAAATGGATTAGAGACCTAAATGTAAGTCCTGAAAGTATAAACCTCTTAGAGGAAAACATAGGAAGAACACTCTTTGACATAAATCACAACAAGATCTTTTTTGCTCCACCTCCTAGAGTAATGGAAATAAAAACAAAAATAAACAAATGGGACCTAATGAAACTTCAAAGCTTTTGCACAGCAAATGAAACCATAAACAAGACGAAAAGACAACCCTCAGAATCGGAAAAATATTTGCAAATGAATCAATGGACAAAGGATTAATCTCCAAAATATACAAACAGCTCATGCAGCTCAATATTGAAGAAACACACAACCCAATCCAAAAATGGGCAGAAGACCTAAATAGACATTTCTCCAAAGAAGACATACAGATGGCCAAGAAGCACATGAAAAGCTGCTCAACATCACTAATTATTAGAGAAATGCAAATCAAAACTACAATGAGGTATCCCCTCACACCAGTTAGAATGGGCATCATCAGAAAATCTACAAACAACAAATGCTGGATAGGGTGTGGAGAAAAGCGAACCCTCTTGCACTGTTGGTGGGAATGTGAATTGATACAGCCACTATGGAGAACAGTATGGAGGTTCCTTAAAAAACTAAAAATTGAATTACCATATGACCCAGCAATCCCAGTACTGGGCATATACACAGAGAAAACCATAATTCAAAAAGACACATGCACCCTAATGTTCATTGCAGCACTATTTACAACAGCCAGGTCATGGAAGCAACCTAAATGCCCATTGACAGACGAATGGATAAAGAAGATGTGGTACATATATACAATGGAATATTACTCAGCCATAAAAAGGAACGAAATTGGGTCATTTATAGAGACGTGGATGGATTTAGAGACTTTCATACAGAGTGAAGCAAGTCAGAAAGTGAAAAACAAATATCGTATATTAACACGTATATGTGGAACCTAAAAAAAGGGTACAGATGAACCGGTTTGCAAGGCAGAAATTGAGACACAGATGTAGAGAACAAACGTATGGACACCAAGTGGGGAAAGCAGCGGTGGGTGGGGGTGATGGTGTGATGAACTGGGCAATTGGGATTGACATGTATACACTGATGTGTATAAAATTGATGACTAATAAGGACCTACTGTATAAAAAAATAAATAAAATAAAATTTAAAAATTCAAAAAAAAAGTTTGAAAAAATCTTGTCATAGTTGGTACTAATGTAAAAGCAGCTGTGATTTAGTTCTAAAAAAGAAAAAAAAAAAAAAAAAGGAATACACACCGTCTAACTCTTCGGTAGGTTTTATCAAGTGCTATTACCACACGCCTGTAATTATATATTACCGCCTCCATTTCCATCTCCAAGAGACCGGGGCCCAGAACAGGTATGTGAATCGCTGAGGGGGAGACACCCACTCAACGCTCCTGACTCCACATTTAGTGCTTTTCCCCACTATCCCACCCTTATGGAGGGCAGTGCGGGAGAAGTGAGGGGTGTCACAGCCAAGAGGAAAACAGGGAGGTCAGGACAGACGTCCCTCTGCCCCACATTTGAAGTGCTGAAGGGGATTCTAGTTAAGTGGCTGGAAGCAAGAGACTCAGAGAAAAGATTCTGCACTGAAAATACAAATTTCTAAGCTGCTTAGAGCTAGTGGTGAGGAAGAGAGTAAGAAATCAGAATGGCGGGTAGAGAGGGCAGCAGGACAGTTAAGGGGAGAGACACAGACATTTTTACCCCCAAAGAGAATACAGGAGGCCAGAGATGAGACAGGAGAAAAGTAATGTTCCTCGGAAATCTGGAAGAGATGGGGTGAATGGGATGAGCTAAGGGTACAGCTTTTTCTCCTAAATAGGCGGCAAGGATGAGAGAAGAGGCTGGTAAAATAAGTGACGGAAATAAATGGAGGGATTATGTAACGCAAGCTAGGAAGACAGTGGCAAGAAATACAATTGCGCATTTATGCAGAGCTCCAATTGGAAGACATGTCACCCTCCCCATCTAGCCACCAGCACCTACCTCTCTGCCACGTGATGGTGGAGGGGTCAATGTCAAGACGGGCAAATTTCCTCATTTCCTCTTCTGTCAGAGCGCTCGGATCAGTCTTATTTATTCCCAGTTTCTAATGATTAAGAAGAACAAAATATGTTTTAGAAGGAATAAAAAGCAAGACGTAACCAAATTATCCCTCTACTTTTACCTTCTCCATGACTAGTAAAGCCTTTTTAAAAACTAAGCTGAACTTCAAGTAAATGGTAGGTTAGTCCAACTCATAAATGAATGGACCCAAACGCCTCCTAAAATGGGAGACATTCTTTGTGTACTGTCACCTGTTATTCGAAGGGTGTATTATTACAAATACACCCTTCGAATAACAGGTGACAGTACACAAAGAATAAGTACCGTATTGTCTGTCATAGCCTAAGGCTCTCTACGTAGTCACCACATGCCATGCACAGAAGGGGCATAAAACTTCCATCTAACTGATGCTCCAGTTCACTAGTTGTTCTTTTCAGATACAAATACCAATAAATTTTTTTTTAACAATTTCCTCTTTTATTTATTTATTTTATTTTTATTTTTGGCTGCGTTGGGTCTTCGTTGCTACGCGCAGGCTTTCTCTAGTTGTGACGAGCGGGGGCTACTCTTCGTTGCAGTGCACGGGCTTCTCAATGCGGTGGCTTCTCTTGTTGTGGAGCATGGGCTCTAGGCACGTGGGCTTCAGTAGTTGTGGCACACAGGCTCAGTAGTTGTGGTTCGCAGGCTCTAGAGTGCACGCTCAGTAGTTGTGGCTCGCGGGCTCTAGAGCGCAGGCCCAGTTGTTGTGGCACACGGGCTTCGTTGCTCCAAGGCATGTGGGATCTTCCCGGACCAGGGATCGAACCCGTATCCCCTGCACTGGCAGGCAGATTCGTAACCACTGCGCCACCAGGGAAGTCCCTACCAATAATTTAAGTAACGATTATGTCTACGTTTTCAAGTTATTTCTAATTCCACAAGAAAAAAATTAAAACTTTTAAAGCATCTCTTTCTATAAAGGAAACACTCTAACAAAGTGGTTTTTGATAAAGTATAAGAAAAGAATCTGGGAAACAAACTATAAACATTGGAGATGCTGAGGATACCATATTGTGCGTTATTCTCAACAAACTGAACTTGGTTCAGTAAGAAGCCAGGGGATGAATTTTTTAAACCAATTCTCACCAACCAGTGGCTGTAGATTATATCATTAAAGTTATTTTTTAGTCTGAAAAAAAGCAAAGGGAAAATCTATGTGATAGTAGGGCATTAAGTAGCAAAGAGCACTAGAAAATGGTAAAATGGATAAGAATTAAGAGCACATCCACAAATAGAATCTTGCTACAATAAAAACTGAAATAGATGAATTTTCAAAGTCTTTCTTAGAAAATTAAGAACTGTTATGAAAAGGAAGACTCTTGGCAATCTTCATTTGTTAGTTGACTAGAGTTCTCAGCAGAGTGGGGCTCTCGTTTTATAGATGAAAAAGCTGACATCTATAAGGGTGAACTCATTTGTCCACCTGCTTTTTGGTGCAGGATCAAGGCCTCAGGCATCTAGTTCTGGGCAATCTCTGTTACATTGTTCTGTCTATTCAGAGTTCAATATCCAAAAAAAGCATCTGAAAACCCAAATCAAATCAAGTTCAAAATTTCTGGTTCTGACGATTTTTCTGATTTGTTTCCAGGGTATTTTCTTTTTAAAGAACAATTAACTAGAAACTTACTTTCAGCCGAGCAAGTTGAATTTTTGAAAATTCTCTAACACCATTCACTGAAGCAACCAGTCGATTATACAGAGCCTAGAAACGCAAAATAAAAACAAAACTCACAAAAGTTTAAGGGCCAACCATGAACTTGGACAATTTACAGAATATGGCAAAGTTCATTACATTTATAACCAAACTGTTTAGATTACAGACCCTATTAAAATTCTCGGTTAATGTAAACAATTTAGACTGAAGTTCTGTCATTTTAATAAATTCGACTAGATCTGCAATAATGCACATTGTAAAGAGTTTGCATGAAAATACATTTCTTGATCTACAGCCTTATAACTACCAAGTTAAAATTTATCTCTATATTTATTTTTGGCTTCAAAAACTCACTAGGGAGTTAGTTTAATTGGAGGATGTTAGGACCTTTGTAAAATGTGTCAGAAATTCCCACTTTTATCCATGTCCTATGTCTATGAGGAATTAGCATCTAGTAGTCTGTCCCCTTCAGGTGTGTGATTTACCTCTCAGACCCTACAGCCCTGAGGCCCAAAAAGGGGGTCTGACCTGTTTAGCAGGGCATCTAGGATAGCTGCCTGTAACATCAGAATCTTAAAAAGATATCTCTCCAACCCCCTTAGCAGAGACCAGAGATTACACCCATGGGCAAAACTAAGAGAACCTGTCTACCAATTACCTTTAAAACTAAAGGTTCGTCTTGAAGACAATTTGGCTTAAAAAGAGCAACTAGCATAATTCTCCCAATAACCTGGTAGTGGTCATAAACTAATTTGAGAACCTTACCAAAGTACAGATCCTCTCCTTAAGAAATAAGGACATATATACAATTCACAACATTTTGAATAGAATTTCAGAGAACTTTCGGACTCCAAAAGTTTTTTCATGAATTCCTTAATCCAGGAATCCCAGGATAAGATGCCCAAAATGGCCTTTTGGGCATCTTAAAACAAGGAGCCTTTCTCACCTTATCTGTTTGAGTATTTTCATGCAAAATCCTTGTGTCGATAGCAGCAGCCAACAAGTTATTAGCAGCGGTGATGGCATGGATGTCCCCAGTCAGGTGAAGGTTGAACTATAAAGTGAAACGAAAACATCTTTCTACTTGTTTCAAACAACCATTGCAGTACTGAAGGACTTTCCAAATAAACAAAATATTCTGCTAATGACATACCCTTACAACGCTTAAGATATGTTTTATACAGCCTGAATCCGAAGATCAGAAAATGTCAGTCTTCCACTTGACAACAAAGAATACTTGCACAGACTTTCTATTGCAAATTCTTCCTTTCTCAGGTTAAGAGTGAAACAATTCTGATGGACTTAATGATTGGGTTCCTTACTTTGGTTTTCTTTTTTCATGTACTTTTATGCACTGTTTTATAATTAAGAAAATAGTACCATATCAAATGTACTTTGGAATAAGGCAGGGAATAAAACACACAGTAGCAATAGAACAATATAGAATGTGACAGCCTGAGAAATAGAAAAAAAGTATCACTCTCACAACTCTCTATTTCGTTATTTTTCTTCTAATCTTACGTGCACACATGATTATTATCTGTAGAATCAGCATGTTTGTAATTTGCTAACTTTTTCAGATAGTTGTAACTACCTTGTCCCTCAGTTCGGCCCAACTTGGGCCATGCAGGTGATGCCTATGACAGCAGGTCAGCAGCGCCCTTTCAATACTCCCCAGGCCACGTTCCTTACACTCCATCCCCAACCTGGCCCCCTGGCTCTGGAGCTTCCTGGCTTGTGACTGTTACTCATCCTCCTGCAGATGAGGCCTGGGGCTATTTTTCTCAGCCAAGCCTTGACTATGCTTTCTCACTCCCACCCCCTTCTCACTCCCACCCCCAACATTTGAAGATTATCCAAAATTTCCCTCTAGCTTCCATGATGCTCACATCCCTGTGGGTAAAAAGAAAACCCTTTCCTATTCCTTCAACAAAATCAACAAATATTTCCTAGTGAGCACCTCTTACGTGCTGGGCACACGGCTAAGTGCTGGGGCCCAGGGGGTCTAACTCCTCACAGCCCGATGGGACCACATGGAGGTAAACACAGAGCAGGAGGGGATCCGTGGGATGGAACAGAACCTCGACGGAGCAGGTGCCATTTGAAATGTGAGCTGAGCAGGGAAGGCAGGAAAGGGAAGAACATTCCAGACTTGGAATCAAGAGAAAACAGGGCAACGAGTTTGACAGGGTGGAGACAGGGAGGGTGGCATGGGAACCTGAGACACTGGGGGTGGAGAGATGGCCGGAGCATGATGGAGTAACTGCTGAAATGCAGGCAGCAGAAAAGGACATGGGCTTTAGGAAGACTTCTCAGGACCTGAACCAAGAGGCTGATGTGGAGAGTGGAACTGATGGGACCTGGTCACTGGTTAAATCCAGGGGACAAGGAGGTGTTAATACAGGGTGCAGAAATAAGAATTGACACCATTGGCCTATTTGGACCATTTGTTTTTTGGAACTGTGGTTGTCCCTCAGTATCCATGCGGAATTGGTTTCAGGACCCTGTAGATAGCAAAATCTGCAGATACTCAAAGTCCCTTATGTAAAATAGTGTAGTATTGGCATATAACATACTCTCATCCTCCGGTAGAATCTAAATCATTGCTAGACTACTTATAATACTCAGTACAATGTAAACGTTACGAAAATAGTTATCAGCGTGCATTAATTCAAGTTTTGCTTTTTGGAACTTTCTGGAAAATTTTTTTTCCTGAGTATTTTCAAGCTGCAGTTGGTCACAACCATGAATGTGGAACCTGTGGATACAGATGAGCGACTGGACTTGATTCTGGAGTCTCAGTTCACAGAAGTGAAGAGTCCAGGCCTTCCCGAATTCAGCAGTGTAACAGATGATGATGGAGACACAGCTCTGCGTCCTATCATCCAGAACCCTTGAGGTGGGTTTTGGGATTCAGAATTTTTTGGAATGTAGAAAGGTAGTGTGATGGACACGTAATTTATTTATAAAACATTCCAAGCAGGGTCCAGGTCGGCATCCATTAATCAAAAATAATATTTCTGCAGCAAAATATATGAATATTTACACCTAGTGGCACAGACAAAATCCATAAGTAGCTCATTAACAGTAAATGTCAGGTCTTCCCCCAAATGGGTCAGGCAAACACTTCTGGTTTTCAGAGCCTTCAGAACTTTGGGATTGAGGATAAAGTACTGTGGGCCTGTATTTACAGAAGCACAGAGAAAAGGTTCCAGGAGGGAAAAACAGTGACACAAGACCCGTGTCTCTTGGAATCTTACCTCTTCCATAGGGATGACCTGGGCGTATCCACCACCTGCAGCTCCTCCTAAACAACAGAGCAGGTACCATTTGAAATGAGTTGCCAAGTACAGGAGCCCCAGGGACACAGCTCCCCAAGCCCAACAGGGACGCACGTACCCGTAAGATGTAATAAAAAGAGGCAGTGAGAAATAATACGTCTCAGGCAAAGCAGAAGGTGAAGAAAGTTCACCCTACGTCCCACTATATAATTTAAGGACTTTGGTCTCTTTGTTTAAAAGGGGGGTAAGCAGAATACAGCAAACGGCGTTACAGCGAACATGAGATTCTTTCGTTAATTTATTATTAGATTTACGTGGCTATGCTTCACCTAAACGGCACATGCATTTAAAGTACCAAAAACTTTCCTAAATAAAATCTACCTGATCAACAGACTTACACATTACAGGCTTCTGTCAGTTTATTTTAGTTAATAGTATATATGATTTATCATGCTGCTTATCCCCCGAAATAGTAAAGTTATTACATTAAAAAGACTTCTCTATCCTAAAACAACGATACCTTCTGTGTCCACATCATTTTACAGTTGACCTTATTTTTATACACTATTTTGCCTCACGATAATCTGGGAAGCCTAGTACTATATACCTTTTACACTTTTACACACGCGGCTCAGAGAAGTTATGACTGGCTAAAGGTCACACAGCGCTAAGAGACACAGCCACAAATAAAACCCCAGGCTTCTTGTCCACATCTAGTGTTCACTGCACTACATAATGTATGACATTCTAACAGTACTTAAAGTTAGGAGTTGTTAATATTTGTAACAGTAATATAAATATAATACTGCTAAAAACCACAAAGTACCGAGAACAAGCAGTAATTGTAGCAGTAAAGGCTATTATAAAGTGAGCTGAAGAATGATTCATGATAAATCCACGAAGCAAGACTAGTGACTGTGGAGGTGCCAGATCGCAGCCCAACCACAGCCACAGAGGAAGTTCATCGCATCTCCCGGTCCACAGCCAGTTTCCAGAGCTCCTTGGGGCCCACGCAGCAACTCCAATGACATGAGGCTTGGGGCTGACCTAAGGGATCTCTTAACGGTTTGGTTGGAAAGACCTTTTAGCTTGGCTGGGATGACAAAACACCAATATAAACAGCTGAGTTTCAAAACCGCTCGGCAAAAAAGGTACTGATGAAATGGAAGGCTTTCTGCTCAAGGCTGGAGTCCCGAGCGAGAGCCCAACCATCGCTCAAGGGAAGCAAGGGAATCGGCTTCCTGAGGGGCTCTGCTGAGACCTCCCCCCTGAAGCTCTCTCTGCGGGAGGATCATGCTGCGGCGACCTCCTGAATGTGCAGGGGGGAGGGGGGGGGAGGGCTGCAGGAGTGCATGTAGAGATGAAATGTATCAGTTCCTCTAGTAAGTTGTAACTCCACGATTGTTGGTGATAAATTTTGCCCTGAAAAACATACTAGTTGTTAAATGAACTACCTTTCACTCCGAAAGTCGGTCCTTGAGAAGGCTGCCTCAGACAGGCAAAGGAGTTGACGTTCAGGTGCGCAGTCAATGCCTGCACGAGCCCAATTGTAACCGTACTTTTCCCTTCTCCCAGAGGGGTGGGTGTGATCCTGGTGTGGGGGAAAAGGAACAGTAAATTTAATATTTTCTAGACAACCTATGCACAGTCAATCTATGGTACAAGAACCAACTCGGAGGAGACTGAGAGAGGCCAGGCCACTCCAGAATCACTGAACCATTCAACTTCCTTGGATCTTTTTATGGTCTACCCACATCACAAAAGTCCGCGCTTAAGTTAAAATCAGGATATAGACGTATCTTTACCAAGAGTGCCAAGAAAGAAAAGTTAATTCAGCAGTAGTGCCAATAACACTATCAACTTCAAGAAACGGCAAAGAGTTATTCATCAAAACGATTTAAGTAATTAAGCTGATGTCATTCTCTTGCTGATGGATAAGTTGGCATTTGTTCTTCCAGGGCCATTTACCGAGGGCATTAAGTGGGCACGAGGCCTAAGTCAACGGTCCAGGGGTGGTGAGGCATGGCCGGACTCTCATTTTGGAAGGGATTCTAATGTCCCCATTCGTCCATCTCCTTCTAGATATCAGTGTCCGGGGCTTGTCCAGCCATGTTTAAACACAAGCTGTGCCGGAGGCTCATTACCTCCAGGGTGGCCCATTCATTTCCTGATAGCTTTTACAGTTAGACAAGTTCTTTGTCCTAAAGAGGAGATATCTGCATTCCTGTAGCTTCCTACAGACACACTCAGCCTCTCCCTTCCCGTATTGGGAAGGAGTAAGTCCACAGCTCCTAAGCACACTCAGGAGGTCAAGTCTGCTCTGGGAGCTCACTGTTGAGCACACACCCTACAGAGCCAAGCATCAGAGGCTCACAACATCAAAGAATTAAGTAATGGGACAGGCGTCTATTACATTCCCAAGTAAAGACCCATGAAATTGTTCCTTGGCATATCCTAACCACTGTTACAAGTTTCAAAACTTCTTTTGCCTTACAATTTAGTCTTCTGTGGGTTAGATGCTGTGAGCCAGATTGTCTAGGACGCTCAACCAAAACAAAACTGATGACAGAGTTTTCTGACCCAAAAAACCCAGCGATGTGACCACAAAGAAGCAATACAACTATCTCCGTCCACCACAGCAATACAATCAATCACTCTTTCAGCAAATATTTCTTAAGTGCCACTGTGTCCAGGTAACTAGACCCCGGGGACACAGTGACGACCACACTGGACTCCACTGCTGACCTCACAGAGCTTATGGCCGATGGGAGATGTGGAGAGATCAATGAGCAGTTACAATGAATGTGAGAAACGCTGAGACAGAGGAAACAGGGCAATTACACTATATTATGAGAGCACACAGGACGATCCAAGTAGACTTGGGACAGCAGGGAAGGCTTCCTGGTGGAAGTAACATCTAAGCTGAGACCTGACAAATGGATGAGAGTTCGCCAGATAAAAGTGAGGGTGGGTTTGGGGTAGTTAATATGCTAGGCTCTGTGCTTTATATTTGTTGGGTTAATCTTCATTTGATAAACGAGGAAGCTAAGGCACAGGAATTTTAAGTATCCTGCCCAAGGCCACACAATTAGTAAGCAGTAGAGCTGGAAATTAAACCCAGGCAAGTCATCTGACTTCACTAGGTTATTTCTATGGATGGAAATCATTATCGATAATGAGTAATTCAAAGCATGGGAATGGAGACGATCAGCCAGTGGAGGGAACAGAGTACAAAAGGGATAAAGAGAGAATTGTTAAGAACATGGTCTCTTAGGGAATAGTTAGAAGAGAGCAAAGGGAAGCTAAGAAGGAGCAATATTAAGTTCGGGAAACCCTGACAGGAGGCAGAGGTGTGACAGGGGAATCTTCGAAGGGAGCCATGGAAGCGTCCCCAGACTCAAATGCAGTCCAGTGAAAAGCGGTCACTGGATGGAGCAACAAGGAGGCCACTGGCAGGGAGCTAGTGATCCCACTGGAATGCTCCTCGGTGGTGACGTACACTTCCAACCAAGAGCCACAGGCATCACGATCTTACGTAAAGAAAATGCAGGTCAGATGTAGGGTGGATTAAGTACTGTACTGGTATTTACTTCTTGCAAAGGAAGAGAGGCTTTACTTAAATGTGTCACATGAAGGATTAGATTTTCATCCCTAAGGATATGCTCACAATGCTGCTGGCGAGAGCCAAAAGCAGACACGCCCAGAGATGACCTCCCAAAAACTCCAGCTAAGCGTCCAGCTCTTAATGAGAAACACAGGACTGCTGAGCGTTCTGCCAACTGATATAATTCAGGAAAATCAGAAAGTAGGAAGTATTTACGGGGAGCAATCAAAGGAGAGCTACCAAAAAAATTTTATTTCACCTTAATTCCTACATTTGGCATCAAAATTTGGCTTAATTGTCATCTCACGATCCTTAGCTCACCTTCCAAACTATCAAGTTGACTGAGGAAAGAATAAGCACCACGTTAACCTAATTTCTTTTTCTGTAAGAGCCTGGAGTTTATGGAAATGGAACTGGGGGTTCTGCTCATTATCTTCCACATCTTCTCCTAGGATATTTATCTGCTCCCTCCAACTTCCCACAGGACTCATTTCGTGCTTATTATCTAACTTTTCAGGGGGCATTAGGACTACAAGCTTGCTGAGGTGAAAGACTATTTCCATTGCGTTTCTGTCACATGTCCAGGCATAGATGAGCAAAAAACATTAGAAAAAGAAATGACACCTTTTCTAAGACAAATGTTATTCACTGTCAACTACAGTAAAAACGAACTGAACGAGTTGGAGATCTCCCAGACATCTCCAACTCAACGATAAGACCCAGGTCCACTCAACGACCAGCAAGCTACAGTGCTGGACACCCTATGCCAAACAACTAGCGAGACAGGAACACAACCTTACCCATTAGCAGAGAAGCTGCCTAAAATCATAATAAGGTCACAGTCACCCTAAAACACACCAACGGACATGGTCCTGCCCAGCAGAAAGACAAGATCCAGCCTGACCCACTAGAACACAGGCACCAGCCTACACAACCCACTGAACCAAACTTAGCTACTGGGGGCAGACACCAAAAACAACGGAAACTACAAACCTGCAGCCTGTGAAAAGAAGACCCCAAACACAGTAAGTTAAGCAAAATGAGAAAACAGGGGAATGCACAGCAGATGAAGGAGCAAGATAAAACCCCACCAGACCCAACAAATCAAGAGGAAATAGGGAGTCTACCTGAAAGAAGAAATCAGAGTAAGGATAGTAAAGATGATCCAAAATCTTGGAAATAGAATGGAGAAAATATAAGAAATGTTTAACAAGGACCTAGAAGAACTAAAGAGCAAACAAACAATGATGAACAACACAATAAATGAAATTAAAAATTCTCTACCAGGAATCAATAGCAGAATAACTGAGGCAGAAGAACGGATAACTGACCTGGAAGATAAAATAGTGGAAATAACTGCCGCAGAGCAGAATAAAGAAAAAAGAATGAAAAGAATTGAGGACAGTCTCAAGAGACCTTTGGGACAACATTAAATACACCAACATGAGAATTATAGGGGTCCCAGAAGAAGAAGAGAAAAAGAAAGGGTCTAAGAAAATATCTGAAGACATTATAATTGAAAACTTCCTTAATATGGAAAAGGAAATAGTCAATCAAGTCCAGGAAGCACAGAGAGTTCCATACATGATAACTCCAAGAAGAAACATGCCAAGACACATATTAATCAAATTATCAAATGTTAAATGAAAAGAAAACATAGTAAAAGCAGCAAGGGAAAAACAACAAATAATACACAAGGGAATCCCCATAAGGTTAACAGCTGATCTTTCAGCAGAAACTCTGCAAGCCAGAAGGAAGTGGCAGGACATATTTAAAGCGCTGAAAGGGTAAAACCTACAACCAAGATTACTCTACCCAGCAAGGATCTCATTCAGATTAGACGGAGAACGTAAAACCTTTACAGACAAGCAAAAGCTAAGAGAATTCAGCACCACTAAACCAGCTTTACAACAAATGCTAAAGGAACTTCTCTAGGAAGGAAACACAGGAGAAGGAAAACACCTACAAAAACAAACCCAAAACAATTAAGAAAATGGGAATAGGAACACACATATCGATAACTACCTTAAATGTAAATGGATTAACTGCTCCAACCAAAAGACAGACTGGCTGAATGGATACAAAAACAACACGCATAGATATGCTGTCTAAAAGAGACCCACTTCAGACCTAGGGACACATACAGACTGAAAGTGAGGGGCTGGAAAAAGATATTCCATGCAAATGGAAATCAAAACAAGCTGGAGTAGCAATTCTCATATCAGACAAAATAGACTATAAAATAAAGACTGTTACAACAGACAAAGAAGGACACTACATAATGATCGAGGGATCAATCCAAGAAGAAGATATAACAATTGTAAATATTTATGCACCCAACATAGGAGCACCTCAATACATAAGGCAAATGCTAACAGCTAAAAAAGAGGAAATTGACAGTAGCACAATAATGGTGGGGGACTTTAACACCTCACTTACACCAATGGACAGATCATCCAAAATGAAAATAAATAAGGAAACACAAGCTTTAAATGATACATTAAACAAGATGGACTTAATTGATATTTATAGGACACTCCATCCAAAAACAACAGAGTACACTTTCTTCTCAAGTGCTCACGGAACACTCTCCAGGATAAATCATATCTTGGGTCACAAATCAAGCCTTGGTAAATTTAAGAACATTGAAATCGCATCAAGTTTCTTTTCCGACCACAGTGCTATGAGAGTAGATACCAATTACAGGAAAAAATCTGTAAAAACTACAAACACATGGAGGTTAAACAATACACTACTAAATAACCAAGAGATCACTGAAGGAATCAAAGAGGAAATCAAAAAGTGCCTAGAAACAAATGACATGAAAACACAATGACCCAAAACCTATGGGATGCAGCAAAAGCAGTTCTAAGAGGGAAGTCTATAGCAATACAATCCTACCTCAAGAAACAAGAAACATCTCAAATAAACAACCTAACCTTACACCTAAAGCAATTAGAGAAAGAAGAACAAAAAACCCCCAAAGTTAGCAGAAGGAAAGAAATCATAAAGATCAGAGCAGAAATAAATGAAAAAGAAATGAAGGAAACAATAGCAAAGATCAATAAAACTAAAAGCTGGTTCTTTGAGAAGATAAAGAAAGTTGATAAACCATTAGTCAGACTCATCAAGAAAAAAAAGGGAGAAGACTCATATCAATAGAATTAGAAATGAAAAAGGAGAAATAACAACTGACATTGCAGAAATACAAAGGATAATGAGAGATTACTACAAGCAGCTATATGCCAATAAAATGGACAGCCTGGAAGAAATGGACAAATTCTTAGAAAAGCACAACCTTCCAAGACTGAACCAGGAAGAAACAGAAAATGTAAACAGACCAATCACAAGCACTGAATTGAGACTGTGATTAAAAATCTTCCAACAAACAAAAGCCCAGGACCAGATGGCTTCACAGGTGAATTCTATCAAACATTTAGAGAAGAGCTAACACCTATCCTTCTCAAACTCTTCCAAAATATAGCAAAGGGACGAACACTCTCAAATTCATTCTATGAGGCCACCATCACCCTGATACCAAAACCAGACAAAGATGTCACAAAGAAAGAAAACTAAAGGCCAATATCACTGATGAACACAGAGGCAAAAATCCTCAACAAAATACTAGTAAACAGAATCCAACAGCACATTAAAAGGCTCATACACCACGATCAACTGGGGTTTATCCCAGGAATGCAAGGATTCTTCAATATACACAAATCAATCAACGTGATACACCATATTAACAAATTGAAGGAGAAAAACCTTATGATCATCTCAATAGATGCAGAAAAAGCTTTTGACAAAATTCAACACCCATTTATATAAAAAACCTCCAGAAAGTAGGCATAGAGGGAACTTACCTCAACATAATAAAGGCCCTATATGACAAGCCCACAGCCAACATTGTTCTCAATGGTGAAAAAATGAAACCATTTCCTGTAAGATCAGGAACAAGACAAGGTTGTCCACTCCCACCATTATTATTCAACATAGTTTTGGAAGTTTTAGCCACATCAATTACAGAAGAAAAAGAAATAAAAGGAACCCAAATCAGAAAAGAAGAAATAAAGCTGTTACTGTTTGCAGATGACATGATACTATACATAGAGAATCCTAAAGATGCTACCAGAAAACTACTAATCAATGAATTTGGTAAAGTATCAGGATACAAAATTAATGAACAGATATCTCTTGTATTCCTATACACTAATGATGAAATATCTGAAAGAGAAATTAAGGAAACACTTCCATTTACTATTTCAACGAAACGAATAAAATACCTAGGAATAAACCTACCTAAGGACACAAAAGACCTGTATGCGGAAAACGATAAGACACTGATGAAAGAAAATAAAGATTATACAAACAGATGGAGGGAGATACCATATTCTTTTATTGGAAGAATCAACATTGTGAATATGACTCTACTACCCAAAGCAATCTACAGATTCAGTGCAATCCCTATCAAACTACCAACGGCATTTTTCACAGAACTAGCACAAAAGTTTCACAATTTGTATGGAAACACAAAAGACCCCAAATAGCCAAAGCAATCTCGAAAAAGAAAAACGGAGCTGGAGGAATCAGGTTCCCAGACTTCAAACAACACTACAAAGCTACAGTAATCAAGACAGGATGGTACTGGCACAAAAACAGAAATACAGATCAATGGAACAGGATAGAAAACCCAGAGATAAACCCACGCACATATGGTCACCTTATTTTTGATAAAGGAGGCCAGAATATACAATGGAGAAAAGACAGCCTCTTCAATAAGTGGTGTTGGGAAAACTGGACCGCTACATGTAAAAGAATGAAATTAGAACACTCCCTAACACCATACAAAAAAATAAACTCAAAATGGATTAAAGACCTAAATGTAAGGCTAGACACTATAAAACTCTTGGAGGAAAACACAGGCAGAACATTCTATGACATAAATCACAGCAAGATCCTTTTGACCCACCCCTTAGAGAAATGGAAATAAAAACAAAAATAAACAAGTGGGACCTAATGAAACTTAAAAGCTTTTGCACAGCAAAGGAAACCATAAACAAGACGAAAAGACAACCCTCAGAATGGGAGAAAATATTTGCTAATGAAGCAACTGAAAGGATTAATCTCCAAAATTTACAAGCAGCTCATGCAGCTCAGCTACAAAAAAACAAACAACCCAATCCAAAAATGGGCAGAAGACTCAGACATTTTTCCAAAGAAGATATCACATTGCCAACAAACACATGAAAGGATGTTCAACATCACTAATCATTAGAGAATTGCAAATCCAAACTACGATGAGGTATCCCCTCACACCAGTCAGGATGGTCATCTCAAAAAATCTACAAACAATAAATGCTGGAGAGGGTGTGGTGAAAAGGGAACCCTCTTGCACTGTTGGTGGGAATGTAAATTGATACAGCCACTATGGAGAACAGTATGGAGGTTCCTTAAAAAACTACAAATAGAACTACCATATGACCCAGCAATCCCACTCCTGGGCATATACCCTGAGAAAACCATAATTCAAAAAGAGTCATGTACCACAATGTTCACTGCAGCACTATTTACAATAGCCAAGACATGGAAGCAACCTAAGTGCACATCGACAGATGAATGGATAAAGAAGATGTGGCACATATATACAATGGAATATTACTCAGCCATAAAAAGAAACGAAATTGAGTTATTTGTAGTGAGGTGGATGGACCTAGAGTCTGCCATACAGAGTGAAGTAAGTCAGAAAGAGAAAAACAAATACTGTATGGTAACACGTATATATGGAATCTAAAAAAAAAAAAAAAAGGTTCTGAAGAACCTAGGGGCAGGAGAGGAATAAAGACGTAGATGTAGAGAATGGACTTGAGGACACAGGGAGGGGGAAGGGTAAACTGGGAGGAAGTGAGAGAGTGGCATGGACATATATACACTACCAAATGTAAAACAGATAGCTAGTGGGAAGCAGCCGCATAGCACAGGGAGATCAGCCTGGTGCTTTGTGACCACCTAGAGGGGTGGGATAGGGAGGGTGGGAAGGAGATACAAGAGGGAGGAGATATGGGGATATATGTATATGTATAGGTGATTCACTTTGTTATAAAGCAGAAACTAACACACCATTGTAAAGCAATTATACTCCAATAAAGATGTTAAAAAAAAACAATTAGTAAAGCTTGTCCTAAGTCATTAAAAAAATAATAGTCTGTTCATTAAAAAAAAAAAAAAAAAAAGGATAACCATGGTCCATTTGTTGTTTCCCATTACACTTGACTGAGGCAAATAGTTCAAAGTCCCTGGCCTCTTGTAAATACCTTTGTTCTGCTCTGCAACTACAGTAACTAGAAGAAAAACTCACAGATATTTAGATAGTTGCACAGGGCAGAAAATCACAATCTTAGAAGAATCAAAAGAAGTTATTTTTACACTGACCAAAATGGTTTGTAACATTAAAAAATAAACTAAAATAAAATCAGGTATTTGGCACTCTAGACAAACAAATAGTGATGTGAATATTTTCCTTTAATACGAAATTCAGTCTGTTCACACTTTGAATTTGGGCTTCTTTTTTAACTGCTGGGTCCAAGCGATTCAGAAAAATTCTAAAAACTTCTGCATGGAAATCAGTAAAGGGTGGATGGAGACCCATTCGGCATACACTTTCAATGCCCTGCAGCTGCACTCCGAGTCAAGTTCTCAAACAAATTCCTTTTCATTAGTGTAACTAGGAAAATATGTAAAACTCAGGAGACCCTAAGATTCTTTTGGCATATTTCCCTGAACAATTCCCAATACTTTTCATTTTGTCAGGCAGAGCAAATAAAGTGATGTGTAGGTGTAAATACCATGTGAAGTGTAGCTGATGAAATACAGATGATTCTGATGGAATAAGAAATTCTGAAGTTTGAAGAATAGCATTTTAAAATGAATTAATCTGTTTTGCATTTGGGTTATTAATAGTAGAAGGTTTTTTTAATCCCATGGTTTTATATTTTAATCCCACTGTTGATATATTCAAATCACATTTATACATGAATTCAAACGTGCAATAATATTTTATTATTTAGCTTTACTGAAAAATTATTTGGGCATTTGAATTCTTCTAAAGCATGAGAGAAGACTTATGTTATAGTATTCAGGGATAAAAGCAGGACACAAAATGGTATTTATGGCATGATCTCAATGTGTAAAAAGGACAGATGCAGAGATACAATCCTGGAAGGAAATATAAAAATTTTGAATACTTCTGTGTAATGAGAGATTTCGTTTTCTCCTTCTTTTTACTTTTCTTTATGCTAAATTTTTATTCAATGGGTCAATATTATTTTCAGATTAAAAAAAAAACTTTCAGAAAAAAGGAAAAAATCATTTAATGGACTGGTAATTTATATTTCTTTTTTTCCCTAACATCTTTATTGGAGTATAATTGCTTTATAATGTTGTGTTAGTTGCTGCTGTATAACAAAGTGAATCAGCTATATGTATACATATATCCCCATATCCCCTCCCTCTTGGTCTCCCTCCCACCCTCCCTATCCCACCCCTCTAGGTGGTCACAAAGCACAGAGCTGATCTCCCTGTGCTATGCAGCTGCTTCCCACTAGCCATCTATTTTTTTTTATTATTTAAAAAAATGTTATTGGAGTATAGTTGATTTACAATGTTGTGTTAGTTTCTGCTGTACAGCAAAGTGAATCAGTTATACATATACATATATCCACTCTTTTTAAGATTATTTTCCCATAAAGGTCATTACAGAGTATTGAGAAGAGCTCCCTGGCTATACAGTAGGTCCTTATCACTTATCTATTTTTTATATAGTAGTGTCTATGTGTCAATCCCAATCTCCCAATTTATCCCTCCCACCCGCTTTCCCTCCTGGTAACCACAAGTTTGTTTTCTACATCTGTGACTTTATTTGTTTTGCGAATAAATTCATCGGTATCATTTTTTTTTAGATGTCACATATAAGTGATATCATATGATTTTTGTCTTTCTCCATCTGACTTACTTAACTCAGTATGACAATCTCTAGGTCCATCCATGTTGCCATGAATGGCATTATTTCGTTCTTTTTTATGGCTGAGTAATATTTTATCTTTATTTGTGGTATATATGTACCACATCCTTTTTCTTTTTTTGAGTTCTGCTTTTTTTTTTGAGTTGTTTTTTTTTAACATCTTTATTGGAGTATAATTGCTTTACAATGGTGTGTTAGTTTCTGCTTTATAACAAAGTGAATCACCTATACATATACATATACCCCCATATCTCCTCTTGATCCCACCCCCCTAGGTGGTCACAAAGCACCGAGTTGATCTCCCTGTGCTATGTTGCTGCTTCCCACTAGCTATCTATTTTACAGTTGGTAGTGTATATATATATGTCCATGCCACTCTCTCACTTCCTCCCAGCTTACCCTTCCCCCTCCCCATGTCCTCAAGTCCATTCTCTACGTCTGCGTCTTTACTCCTGTCCTGCCCCTAGGTTCTTCAGAACTTTTTTTTTTTTTTAGATTCCACATATATGTGTTAGCATACGGTATTTGTTTTTCTCTTTCTGACTTACTTCACTCTGTATGACAGTCTCTAGGTCCATCCACCTCATTACAAATAACTCAATTTTGTTTCTTTTTATGGCTGAGTAATATTCCATTGTATATACGTGCCACATCTTCTTTATCCATTCATCTGTCTATGGACACTTAGGTTGTTTCCATGTCATGGCTATCGTAAATAGTGCTGCAATAAACACTGTGGTACATGACTCTTTTTGAATTATGTGGACGGGTAATTCATATTTCTTAAGAAGCTGCAACCATGCGTATAAGGGCTTGATAATGTCACTTTTCCATAACTGACCTGACAAAAATTAAAGGTGATTTTATTTCAAATGAAGTTTTCATTTTAGATTATAAATGATTGTTTTGCTGTTTTAAAGTGATTTCAAACATCCAGCTATCAAAAGATTAGGTAACAAAGGCAGTTTACACACTTAAAAAATATCTCTTGTTGTGTTGGTGAGGGGAGTTCATTCCTCTCTTATAGAATACACTGTTATATGTCTTTTCTAAAAACCTCCAAGCTCTGAGACAGATGCATATATACATCTCAAAATCCTACCCTCACAGCTTCTTTTTCTTTTTTAAAAAAAATTTATTTTTTTTTAAAATTTATTTTTGGCTGCATTGGGTCTTTGTTGCGGCATGCAGGCTTTCTCTAGTTGCAGCGAGCGGGAGCTACTCTTCGTTGCAGTGCACGGGCTTCTCATTGCAGTGGCTTCTCTTGTCGTGGAGCATGGGCTTTAGGCGCACGGGCTTCAGTAGCTGTGGCACGCGGGCTCAGTAGTTGTGGCTCGCGGGCTCAGAGCGCAGGCTCAGTAATTGTGGCGCACGGGTTTAGCTGCTCCGCGGCATTGGGGATCTTCCCAGACCAGGGCTCGAACCCGTGTCCCTTGTGTTTGCACGCAGATTCTTAACTGCTGTGCCACCAGGGAAGCCCCAGCTTCTTTTTCAATGCAGGTGAAAGCAACACAATTTGATTTTTGTTCCTTCATACGTCTTCGTTATGTAAGGGAATTTATACCACAATTTCAGAAAAAGAACTGTTGACGTCCTTGGGTTAAATCTGTACTTGAGAATTCAGGTTTAATTTTGGCTTCTACGTATGACATGGCAGCCTGGCTTCTTCCGATCAGTTACACACATAAAGGCCAGCAGAGACAGAGTGGAATGATGTTCTACTGGGTATGGACCAACACGTAGTGGCAATCTAGGCGGCCAGGCTGGCGGTCACTCTCTGGCATGTGGCTGGAGGCCAGGTTATGACTTCAGGTTTGGAATCTGATAACAATACCATCACAGGTTTTGTTTTACAAGTATCAATTCTGTGTTCCCAGTGAAGGGCAGGGCCTTGTCTAGATTTGTGCTTTTATTTCCAATACTGACAAGCCCAAAACAGAGTAAATCACAGCCCTTCCATGTGAAAAATGGCTGCATGGTTCTTCCTTCGTAAACTGAGACCACATCCTCCTGAGTTTTCCTAATTCTTCCTACCTTAAACAGGGTGAGAAAACCAGCAAACCCACTTACTAAGAGCACCTAAATCCTGGAAGAAGGGAAGCAAATCTGTGGATAAGATGCTAAATTTGCTTCTGAAGTTCTTAATGTCTCAGAGTTAATTTATTCACTGTAAACAAACTTGCGTGAAGCCCACTTCCAGAACAGCAACACTGACTGACTAGATGTTCCCTCCAGACTCTGGGACCCAGGAGTACCCACCCCCTGCCGTCAGCCAGCTCCTTTCACAGATCTACCCCCCCAGAGGGTGCCTCAGTTGAGGCCACATCTCCCCTCAAAGAGGTTTCCTACAGCTCAGTTATGGGGACATCAGGGCTGGGGTCCTAGGCTGGAGAGCATCCCATTAGGATTGGGAATCCAGCTGCGGTGAACCTGGAAGTCTGAGAGGTTTAAGCCACAGGCAACAGAGGTGCTGCAGCAAGGTATGAATTCCTTAAAAACACAGCCACCGAATGACTCTAGCTGTCCATCTCTCTTAGAAAACAGTAACAGAAGGAGATGGGGAAAGAGGAGCTGGGGGGTGGGATGGGGGGTGAGGTCGGGGGGCAGAGGAAGGCTAAAGGAAAAAGGGGAAGAGATATGAAGAAATTATGATACCATTAAAGAGGTGATATTATGGATGCTATCTTGCTTTATCTGTAGTTTTATCTTTATTTGTAGGTATGAAAAATTGAATTCATCTCTAGGGATTGTTCCTAAGCAGATTATTGGATAAATGCACAAATATGCATGCCCATGGTTGTGAATTTCAGCACTGCTTATAATGGCCAAAGATGGGGAACAATTTGAGAGCCCATCAATAGAGAATTGGTTAAATAAATTGTGGGACATCTCTATGATATCTTCAAACCTTTTTTCTGCCTTAATACACTTGAAGAAGAATGAGAAACATGCTTTACTATCAGTGGCTGAGCCACAGCTATGTTTCTTGGTGCTGGGAAGATGTGTAGAATGGAACCCACCCTCATCCCAGGCATTTCTACCACCCCCCCCAAGCCCTACCCCCAGCACATTGAAGAATCTGGGATGTGAGCAGTAGCATGTCAGGTAGTCATGCAAAATGATAACACAGCTCTATCCTGACTCCCACGGAGCTAGGTATACAACATATTGTTAAATAATCAAGTTGCTTACAGAATAGCATGTGTTCAATGATCTCATTTATGACAGACTGCCTTTGTGTCAAGATGGTCTCAAATGTGAACAGCCGTTTATACTTTCTTGTTTTTACTTTCTGTATTTTTCAAATAGTTTTACAAGTATGCATGACTTTTATAACCCGAAGAAGAAATAAAGCACTTACATGAATAATCAGATATGTAAAAACCAAGCTAACTGTAAGTCAAGTCCAGTTACAAAAATGTCTCTGCCTGTTAACAAACAGGGTTTTGTGCCCCAAGCCTCGGCCTATATACCATTAGTAAGTCAATGCAATGACATTTCAAGACAACAAAGGAAGTTATACAGTCTCCTAATGCTCCCTTACATGCTCCTAATGCTCACATTAAATAAATATTTGAAATCCCTTGTTTTCTATTGTTTTTCAGCTGATGAATGTATTTCTTTTTTTAAAAAAGAGGCAAAATAAAGCAAATGGCTCCTTTTCACAAAAACTGTGCATCTGCCTTTCGTAAAACGAGCAACACAAATGTAAATGGCCCAATATTAATTCTGAAATGCAAGAAAGAGAGATGAGTTTTTGTAACGCAAATTCATAAATATTAAGGATACTAATCGAAAAGTCTAAGTCTCACACAATGATCCGTTCATTTTCCAATGTTATTTCTAAGTAGGAAAACAACCCATTCGGCTCAAAATATTTTACTTTCAATTCTTATTTTAATTTTTATCATGAAAAGCGAAATGAAAAATCCAAGGCAGAACCAGGGTGATCAAAACACAATATGGGAAACAAAAAGCGAAGTCCTGGATTAGGAACTCGTTACACTGTATATTCTGTGGAGGAGACTCATTTGTTTTACACTGAAAATAAAAACTTACCTCATGTCAAATGAAGGACGGCCAAGGGAAATGGACAAAATAATGTCAGGCTGGAGAAGAGGATGGATTTGAGGGGTGTGGTGACAGATACAAACAGGGAAGAGAGTTTTATAAACGTCTTCTCAGTAAAAGAGATTTTAAAAGTAGTCTTACCCAGCAACTAAGACGTATTTTCCATCTGCTTGATCCTTTAACCTTTCTAGCAGGGACAAACGGACTTTGGCTTTGCTTTTGCCATAGATTTCAATTTCATCTGCAAGCAACCCTATCTCCTTGGCAAGGATATCCACAGCTTTTGGAGTCTGTGCTCTTGAAATCTCGATATCACTGGGTGGGGAAACATAAGAGGTAAGAGAGTCTGCTCAGCTTAGGTGGTCGCTGCTTGAGTAGAAAACAGCTGTACACCATGCCAACAATTAGATCCAATGGCTTTGTGGCCCTTTCTCCCAAGTAGGATTAAGTACAACTGCTAACAATTAAAGTGCGTAAGAAAACGGTACATTGCTTTAGATAGAGAAGCAACTCTTAAAGATTCTAGAATTCTTCCCAGGTGCCAGGATACACCTCTGCCATAGGAAAGGAGATGGATTATTACCACGTGTCCAAAGGCCACCCCTCAAGATAACTCCACGATAGAGCACAGTGTTTTTTATGGGTCATCGCTGAATTCCTTAACCAGGAATAGAGGCGTTATTGCATAATGCTTTATTACTGGGCTAGCCACATGTGTCTCTTGGCAATTCAAAAATGTGGAAATACTCTTTTGTTTTATCTGTGTCCATATTTTCCCTCTCAAGTCAAAAATCGTATTTCAAAATATTTCATTAATTACATAACTGTCGGTAAATGGAGCTAGTGCCCGAGACTCGACTTCAGACACAGGAAATTTTAGGAACTCCAGAGTGTCGCTGGGCAAACAACTCAACTATTCTATTTCACTGGTTAAGATGTGCAAGCTGCCGCTCATCTTAACAGGAGTGCTGTGAAAATCAAGACTTCTCAGAGAGAGCCTCTTGGGGCTCCTGAGCTCAGCCGCTTCTTTCTTCGGGGGTCTGGCCCCTCCGTCCGTCTGTGACTTGGTCTTGAGGGCTGATGTGTGACAATGCAGCAGTTTCCTGATTCACCCTGGGGCCCCTATCTTGCGGCGCAGCGGTCTCTCCACTGGTAGGCAGCCCCCTGCTCTATTTTTTCCGCAGACAATCTCTCAGACCTCATACTACCCTATGTTCTCCTCCATGACCCCATGGAGCCTGACTCTGGTGCAAGAGGTAACAGTAAACCTACTTCCAATGCCCACTAGAGCGGGAGAGGGGGAAGGGTGCCTCTGCCCAGATGTGGGCGGAGCTCTGTACCTGCAGCTAGGTAACCCCTTCCCCAGGTCCACCTACATTGTCCTTTCTGATTCTTCCCCCACCAACAGCACCCCAGCCTTCACTGTCCGTGCTCCCACTTCATTTCGCCTTCCTGAGTACACCTTTTTTTTTTCTGTTTCTCTCCTCCCACAATCTCCTAAATTGAAGAGCCTACTCTTGCAAAACCTCCACGGTTTTCTCTTCACTAGCTGAAGAGTGATGGTGACATCATTTTGATTTTCTGAGTGATTTATAAACTACTCAGCCTGCCTTTCTTTCCCCAGTGGCTGTAGGAATCAAATTTGGTTAAGCAATTTAGGGGCTTTTCCCGCCAAGTGGAATTTATTTGGATTTGTACACAATTTGGCTGAATCCTTCTCAAGTTTTTTTCAGCTCTCTGTAAGTAGAATTCACTCATTGACTTTTAAATATGAAGGTTCTATAACAACGTAAGTAACCTCAAAAACTATTTTATGAAACAGACTGCACAACTACGGGGATGATATTACAAAGAACATTCCTTGGAATTTATGTATTAATGAACACAGAAGATAACTAAGACGTTTAGTCTATTTGAGGTGTGAAAACATAGCTTGGAGGGTTTCACCAGCCTGGTGGGTATAATCGAAACTTAGTGTTGGGCTGTGGCCCAAGGAAACAGAGGTCAATTCTGAAAAGCAACTGGTTATCAAGTGAAAAATGAGTCAGTTCCGGGTGGTGTTATCTCCTACATCCTGTGTATTCCATGCTGGCAGACAGCATCACCTGGTTAAGCGCTGGACTTATGGGCGTCCTGTAGGAAGGGGACTGGGCCAATTCACAGGAGGAGGGGTGGCCATGGGGGATTCACTGCGAGGCTGGAAAATGCATTTGCCTGGCTCAGATAGCTTATCTAGCAAACTGTTCCAAAATCACATGCTGAGACTGTCCTGCAGTTTGTATTTCCAAATTTATACAGAGGGAATATGTAGCTTACACTTCACACTTCATTAAATACCACGCTGAAGAAAATATCCATCTGGACCCTCCCAGAGTGTCCTGTCAGAGAGCAGATGCCACCACGTTCTGAAGAAGGCAGAGCTCCGGTCCCACGTCTAATGGCGTTTGGTTTGGTTGGTCATTTACCCACAGCGTAGAAACCTACAAGGCCCTGAAGACCAAGCTGACGTGTGTGTTGGGCATTTCTAACACTGAAAAGCGTATTCCAAATATGACATTACCGTATTCTGTCAAATCTAAGATACCATTATTTTAAGAAAAAACACTGCCACTGAATACAGGGTACATCATTGACAATAAGGTGCATCCTGATTTCAGAAACTAAAAAAAATCTACATCTTAGAACTGACAGAATATGGTCAACATGTTCATTATCATTTAATTTTGGAGGAATTAAATGACAGAAAAAAATGGTGCAGCAGGACTTCCCTGGCGGTCCAGTGGTTAAGACTTCGTGCTCCCAATGCCAGGGGCATGGTTCGACCCCTGGTCAGGGAAATAAGGTCCCGCATGCCGCACAGCGTGGCCCAAAAAAAAAAAAAAAAAAAAAGAAAGAAAAAATAGTGCAGCAATTTGGTTAGAGAAAATTATCCACCATCAAAGCCATAACACCACAAGTTGTGCCCCTAACCAATGGGTAACTTTGGGTATCTAAGGCACTTTGGTGAGCCGATGTCAGTATAAACAAATCACCTGAATACCTTGGTACGGGGGACAGAGGCTGAAGTTTCAAGCAGTGAAGTCTCCACCTCCTGTACTGCTGCTCACGGAACCACCTCCTTCTGCTACTAACCATGTTCTTCAATAGGGATAGGAAGGAAAGCATGTTAGAAAAGTAAAAGCTGACAGGTTACACATCTAAACTATGAAAATATCGAATATCGTTCAGGGATATTGTCATGAAAAGGAGTATAAGTTGCACAGTAATCCAAGTGAACACCAGGACTCATTTTATTCACACGTAGTTAAATGTGCAGATTTTTCTTAAAAAAGAAAATGTGAGATACAAGTACTATTAAAGTTTGTATTCACTAAAGGCATCAAGTACATGGATTACAATTATAGCATCACCTCAGAGAAGAAAAATGAGGGAAATATGAGAATGCATGACAGGCTAGCTGGGATGCCCAGCTTCACCAAAAATCTGCACCATTGCAAGCATAATCCTTCTACAGTTGATATAATAGAACAAGCAAACCGAATTATCAGTCATACATATATATATATACACATATATATATACATACATGCACACACACACATATATATAGAAATAATATTTGCCTTTAGTTGCAATGTAACACAGATGCCTTACAGAAATGCACTACGTCCCATTTTGAAGTAAAATTTTTAATTGGGTATTGCATGTATTAAGAAAGAAATGAACTAAAACCTGCTTCTGTTCAATTAGAGGCTCAGGTTTCTCTACTGCTACTTAATGCCTCTGCTGGCCGGCACCCTCACTGCAGGCTTCGGCACCAGCCTAGCGCACAGGAGTGGGGAGCCGGAGACCTTGGGCTTTAGGTCACACAGATAGCGGTGGTTCAAAAAGATGTCCACAAACTCTTTAACACTCCTGTCTTCAAGAGATGAGCCCAATTCCCTTTCCCTGGGTTGTGAACTACATTGGTGGCTCAGTTCTAGCAAAGAAGAAAAGAGGAGGTGGTGGCACGTGACTCTGGAGACTGGGTCACAAAACCTACTGCAGTTTCCTCCTTGCTCTCTCCTTTGATCCCTCATTCTGGGGGAAGTCAGCTGCCACATCGTGAGCAGCCCCATGGAAAAATCCAGGGGATGAGGAACAAAGGCATCCTGCCCATAGCCAAAGAGGATTTAAATACCACATGCCAACAGCCATGTGAGGGCGCCATCTTGACTCCTCTGGCCCCAGTCAAGCCCTTCAGATGACTACAGCCCCGCCATCTTGATTTCAACCACATGAGAGACTCCAAGCCAGAACCATCCAGCTACGCGGCTCCAAATATGTGACCCACAGAAACTGAGATAATAAATGTTTGTTGTTTTAAATGGCTAAATCTGGGGGGTAATTTATTACACATCAATAGATAACTAATAGAGGACCCTGATGTGGGTCCCTGCCCCATACTTGTCATGTGACCAAAGGCAAGTAACTTAAATTTTCCAAGTCTCCATCTTCTCATCTATCAAATGGGAATAACACTATCTTACAGGATTGTTGTGAGAATTAAATGACATCATGTTTGTAAAGTGTTTGACACTGTGTCTGCTAAACAGAAAACACTTCCAAATGTTAGCAACTATTCACTGAAGCTCCAAACTCAAAAATTCTCAAATAGCTGTGTCAGACAAACCTGAATCCGCAGAGCGGCAGCAAGGAGACTCACGTCTTCTGCGATGGGACCAGTACCATGGACACCGGGAGAACTGCATCCAAGCTTCCCTGGGGAAAAAAAAAAGACTTTCAGCATATTGTTCCTTGTAAAATGCCAGGACGATGAATGATGTTCTCGTTTCCAACCAAGCAAGTTAGCATGTCATGGCACAGCTACAGAAACGTTACCAGGCAGGTCCTGGCACAGCCTTGGGGCTCTCAATTGGGCCACATATTTGGAGTTTGAGTGCTTTAAACTCTTGCCTCTACCGCTTACTTGCAATTGTGACTCTGGGCCTGTTAATTAATGTTGTTCAACCTTGTAGAGTTTTGTGAGAATTCAATGTGATATGGTAATGTAAAGTGCTTGTCATATCGTATGCATGTTTAAACAATAAATTAAAAAATCAAAGCAATTTCATGTATGAATACAAAGTATTGAGTTGGCCAAAGAGTTCGTTTGGGTTTTTCCATAACATCTTACGGAAAAACCCGAACAAACTTTTTGGGCAACCCTATATAAAAAGGAGGACTAAAACACCTATAGGACAAGCTAGTTAAAGTGTTCTGTGAACGATCAGGCTTTCTTGGATAATTTTTTTAAATCCCTGTCATAAAAGTGACAGAGCCAATTTTTCATCTAAACTGAGAAATTATATTTTAGGGCATTAACTTTGAGGATTACCTGGATTTCAAAACACAGAGGCATTTTATAAGAATTCTACTGGGGTTGGCACTTAGGAAGTTTATGAAAAGTAAACATACATGTAAAATGCTTTAGTCTACATCCTCTCTTAGAGAAGAGAAACATTGCTAATAGTAACTTTTTTGAAGTAAGAAACTATTTCCTTCTTTTTCCACCACTCTACTCTTTATCTATTTATTTAATTTTTTTACCATCTTTATTGGAGTATAATGATTTACAATAGTGTGTTAATTTCTGCTGTATAACACAGTGAATCAGCTATACATATACATATATCCCCATATCCCCTCCCTCTTGCATCTCCCTCTGACCCTCCCTATCCCACCACTCTAGGTGGACACAAAGCACCGAGCTGATCTCCCTGTGCTATGCGGCTGCTTCCTACTAGCTATCTATTTTACATTTGGTAGTGTATATATTGGACCACGCCACTTTTTTTAAAAAAAAAAAATTATTTATTTATTTTTGGCTGAGTTGAGTCTTCATTGCTGCACGTGGGCTTTCTCTAGTTGTGGCGAGCGGGGGCTACCCTTCCTCGTGGTGCGAGGGCTTCTCGTTACGGTGGCTTCTCTTGTTGCGGAGCACGGGCTCTAGGCACGAGGGCTTCAGTAGTTGTGGCACATGGGCTCAGTAGTTGTGGCTCACAGGCTCTAGAGCGCAGGCTCAGTAGTTGTGGCAGACGGGCTTAGGTGCTCCACGGCATGTGGCATCTCCCTGGACCAGGTGTCGAACCCGTGTCCCCTGCATTGGCAGGTGGATTCTTAACCACTGTGCCACTAGGGAAGTCCATGACCACTCTACTTTTAAATTATCCATTTTCCTGGAAGTTCTTTGCAAGAAAGAGCATGAAACAAAAGTTAAGTGTTTTGTAATGTTCTATTGTCAAATGTATTAAGGGTGTTGGAAAATCATATCCCTCAGGTGTTGTTTAAAGATTAGCAACACTTCAGTTTTATAAATCATATTTAGGCAAAAGCCAAGAGTCTAGAGAATGAGAGAGATTTGTTTTCTTTTGTTTGAACCACTAGAGATCTGACCTAAAGCTCTTATCCAGCCACTAAAGAAAAGAAATATGCTTCCCTCTTTCTTACCTCTTTCTTTAAATGATGGAGAAATAAGAAAAAGCTACATTCTAGGATGTGATCTCAACTTACAAATGCATGTTACAGGAATAAATCACAAATACCTCTGTGAATGAAGACTATTTCACCTACAGAATTACACAGTGAATAATTTCTCCAGTACTCTTAGCCACTGTCTTGCATAAAACAGAACATGGCTAAAACAAATGAAGACTTTAAAACACAACACAAAAGACACATACACTCATATTTCAAACTTTAGGAGAATCTTGTAGGGACCAATATTTCTCTTTTTGAAGAAGAGTTATCAGAATTCCAGCAATGCTTTTAGTATGTTATTTTCTTTTCCTTCTACTATATTCCATCCAATAAAATTGAGTGTAATTTTTTCATAGGAAAAAATCTAAGATGGTTATCTCAAGATGACTGGGTCAGAAGTTACTTTCTTCTTTTCTATTGTATACTTCAAAAATGTTCTATCATAACCACTGTATCATTTTTGTAGTAGGAATCAATGCAATCTTAAAATGGATTGTAAGTTCTGAATCTGGAGAAATTGAAGCAATTAAGATGGTAACTCAGTGAATCAGGAATACATTCTTAATAAATTTCTTGGCTAAGGAGAATTGAAAAAGGAAATCATTACATCACCCCCTTGCCTATGCAGAGGCAGGGCCCCACCCGGAGGGGTGTCCACACTCAGTCTGTGAGTCCAGCAGGGCTCCCATCCCAAACCAAATGGGTCTTTTCACTTCCCACTAACCACTCCCCATTAACTCACAGTTCCTTCCTCCAGGGACAAGTCAGTGAATCACTTTAAAAGATGGCCTTTCACTTATAATTTTTCTTATAATAACCAAACTTGCCACAATCGGAAAATTTAAGGCTAAAGTGTTATAAGACTTTCCCTGGAAATCAGAACAATCCTTTTCTGAAAGGAGCTGTTTTGAGGCCACCCTGGGGATTTTAGCAACTTTGATTAGCACGAGTCCTGGGATGCAGCCCAGGGCTCCCTGCTGACTTATGTGTGCTTAAAATGATGCTGTGAACTACTCTGACCCATAAAGTTGCTGTTTTGATACTGTTCTCTGGGCCCAAGTATTAAGACCAGTTTCTCCTTTGTCCCATTTGGTACATCAGAAAGTGAGTTTGAATATTAGAGTGCACAGTGGTTTTGCTTAGGATGATTTCTGACCTTTCGCAAGCACAGCATTACAAAATCACAGCCCACTTCCTTCATTTGAAATAATTGTTTTAAAAATAAAATTATTCTTATAGCTAGAAAACTGAACACTGCTATGTCCCTGTTTTCAATCTAAACATGAGACTCATGCCATAGAAGAGTGAACAGATCCAACAAGTTAGGTATAATTGTTTTCCGAGCACTGCTTCTGGGATATCAGCCATCAAGCAAATCTCTCTGGGGATTAGGTATTCAATAAAATGGCTCTATAGAATTACCTCATCATAAATCACCATATTCTATCTATTTTTACGGGGGGGGGGTGGGAAGGGGAACCCTGCACCATTAAGATGACCATGAAAATTTCATTATAAAGCCCTGCCTTCACCCAATCATAAGTGTATTAAAAATTCTTTTTCTCTGAAGTTTAAATAAAAGCAACTTTCCTTTTAATAATGTTTGAAAAAGATCTTCATTTGTCTAAAGTGGAAAGTTATATATAAAAGAGAGGGAAAATGCCTTTCTCCAATTTACTCATAGATTAAATTTTCATGCTAATTAAAGTTGCTAAAATTAAAAGTGTTGGACTTCCCTGGTGGTGCAGTGGTTGAAAATCCACCTGCCAATGCAGGGGGCATGGGTTCGAGCCCTGGTCCGGGACGATCCCACATGCCGTGGAGCAACTAAGCCCATGTGCCACAACTACTGAGCCCACATGCTGCAACTACTGAAGCCCGTGCGCCTAGAGCCTGTGCTCCACAACAAGAGAAGCCACCACAATGAGAAGCCCGTGCACCTCAATGAAGAGTAGCCCCTGCTCACCGCAACTAGGGAAAGCCCACGCTCAGCAATGAAGACCCAACGCAGCGAAAACAAAACAAAACAAAAAAACTTTTGACAACTGAGAAATGTAACGCTATCATAAACAGTACCGACTGGAAAACGTTCGTCCATTTAATCAGAGTAGGATTTTTCATCTTTGCCTTTGTGCCGTCAGCCCTGTTTTTAAGTGGGATACAAGTTCAAGGAAATGTCTCTATATCTGCAACTAACTTAAAAGTGCAATCAGGGCTTCCCTGGTGGCGCAGTGGTTGAGAGTCTGCCTGCCGATGCAGGGGACATGGGTTCGTGCCCCAGTCCGGGAAAATCCCACATGCCGCGGAGCGGCTGGGCCCGTGAGCCATGGCCGCTGAGCCTGCGCGTCCGGAGCCTGTGCTCCGCAACAGGAGAGGCCACAACAGTGAGAGGCCCGCGTACCGCAAAAAAAAAAAAGTGCAATCAATTAGAGTACAATTCTGAGTCCATGTTTATTCACTCAGTATTTACTGATCCCTTCCTAAACGTCCGGCACCGTTCTGGGCACTGGGCATTCAAAAATCAATAAAACCACTACTACTGGACCAGATAAATTGAAAATAAACTAACTGCAATCAGTCTACATACAGAATTGTTAAAACATAATGCTTGCTCTTATTTTTTTCCCTCAAGAGAATTGTTACATCTAAATCTAATGTTTTTAAAATGCCTTTAAAAAATAAAAGTCCTAAAAAGAAACTTATTAGAAATGAGGCACCGTTTCACCAATAAAACATATGGCTCATGGGGATTCCCAAAGAACACTGAAGCAGACTCTCCTATCTCCAGCCAGGATTGTACCAAAATTGTCCTAAACACATAAACTCTAATAAAAAACAGCAAGTAAACATTGTAGCAAGGAAACATTCATTAAAAAAAATAATAGAGTCATAACTGACTATCCTAGTCCAACTAGGATTCTGAGCAAATCTATAGTGCATTTCCACTATTAATGGGTTAGGCATTGTTTTTTTCAGGGAAAAAAAAAAGAAGTTATACCCAGAAATTACATATATTTCAAAGAAGTAATTTAGTACCTGCCTTCTATTTGCTAAAAAGAGCCATTAATCCTACATTCGTATTATATTGTACCTCAAACTGCTTTATTCATGTGTGCGCTCATCTGTGAACTGAGTACATGAGCATTTGGGGAAATTCTTGAGCATCTTCCTTTCAAAGCACCCCAAACAACCCCCTAGCCCTTCAGCTCCAAGGGTTTTTAATCTGATTGGTCGATTCTGGGAGGAGCTACATTTCCCAGAAAGGAAGGTGCATTATTTCTGTTTTTGAAGAAACAGTTAAATGAATTTCAGTAGAGCTTTTAGCATATTACTTTCTTTTCTTTCCACTGTATTTCAATAAAATTAAGTTTAGTGCTTTTTTAATGGAAAAATGTAAAATGGTTATCTCAAGGTGACTGGATCAGAAGTTACATTTATTTTCTCCTTGATACTATTCTCTACTTCACTCTGTGTTCCGGGGCTGCCTGAGTTTCAAGGTCTAGAACTCCAGTGTGGTACCGGTAGAGACCTCTGCTCCTTTTGGTCCAAGTTCTGACCAGCTTTGAGGGAAAAAACGCCATCCTCCTGGACAGTTCAGTACAGCCTCCCCTACCACATGTTGAAATTTGGAGGCCATGGGTAACAAAGAGGGTTCTCTGTCTCCCTCTGCAATTGTCTCTTGCATACACATGTCACTCAGGGTCTTGAGGGGGTGGGCTGGGTGTGCTAAAGCTCTCTTAGCCTGAGTGTCTTTCTGTGAATGAGAAAAGGGTGTCCCTACTGGCGCCTGGGCTGAGTGCCCTGGGGCTGGCACAGTTCAGCTACCCTGAGGGTGACCTGATGCGGTCCAGGATGTTCCTGGGTCCGTTGGCAAATACCATCAAATACCAGCACCCATCCTAAGACCTCTTCGGTTTCTAAGGGTGACTTTCACAGTGTTTTGAAGTGACTTTGTGGCTCCAAGGGAGTGCGTGAGGGGGTCACTGCAAAGGGAAATTACAAACACAGGGGAGCTAGTCTCCACTCCCATCCCTCTGGTAGCTGTGTTTTCATCTGCTTTTACGTGTTGAGGTTCACCCAAGACTGCTTTAGGAGAAAGGATTCAGCTGATTTTTTGGATTTTTTTTGCGGTACGCGGGCCTCTCACTGTTGTGGCCTCTCCTGTTGCGGAGCAAACGCTCCGGACGCGTAGGCTCAGCGGCCATGGCTCACGGGTCCAGCCGCTCCGCGGCATGTGGGATCTTCCCGGACCGGGGCACGAACCCGCGTCCCCTGCATCGGCAGGCGGACTCTCAACCACTGCGCCACCGGGGAAGCCCTCAGCTGTTTTTTGAAAGACTGTGAAAACCACTGTTTCTAGTTTACCTCACACCTGTAAAAATGTCCTACTTTAGGCCACAACCGACTCGACTGCTTGATGCCAGAGGCCAGCAGGGGACATGCTGATGAAGGGGGAAGAACAGAAGAGGAGGAGAGGCCCTTACTGCAGCTGGCACCTTGGCTGCTCTTTGCCCGGCAATGTGGTTCCAGCATCAAGCAACCCAAAAGGCAGGCACGTTACCTGTGTAGGTATGTTGACAGCAACCATCATTTCGGGAACAGACTCTTCTGAAGAAGATTAACTTTCCTCATAGCAATCTCACCTATTTTGATCAGCGGCCTAGCACCAATTTGAAGACATTTACCTGACAGAAAGTCATGGGAACAGTTGAGAACAGTAGTTCCTGGCTGAATCCAAGAAAGGGGAATCTCTTCCGGCTTGGGTGAGCCCAAGATCACAATGTCAGCCTCATGAAGCTAGAAAGAAAAAGAAAAACACCACACACATTGTCAACTGTAGCATAAAGACGTGACGATCAACGCCAAATGCCTTCAATGTAACAGACAACAATCTTCAGAGTTCAGTTCCACACGGATGCACTGACAGAATCACTTTACTAATTTACTAATGTAGCTCATATTAGTACAAACCAAACGTGATCATCATATCCTAGAAAAAAAAAGCTTTAAAAATTTCTTCAGGGGGACTTCCCTGGCAGTCCAGTGGTTAGAACCCTGCTTCCACTGCAGGGGACTCGGGTTCGATCCCTGGGATGTGGCATGTGGGGAACTAAGATCCCACATGCCGCATGGCATGGCCACGAAAAGGAGAGAGACAGAGAAGGACAGGTCCATCATTGTGATCTGTACAGCAACAAAGAAAATAAAGTGTTTACTCTTATTAAAAAAAAAAAAATTTCTTCAGGGCAGTCACTTCAGCATATATACTACGTGTAGTCTTATCATTTACATGTTTTCAACACTAACTGCAATATCAAGAAAAAGGATGGGGCCAAGGAAACGGCACTGATGGGAGGAGGAGACTGCAAGCTGAAGCGGGTGGACAGCATCCTGACTCATGCAGCATCCTGCCGTAGGGGGGAGATAGTGCTGGTCGCAATGAAGCCACTTGAAGATCTGACCAGTGCAGGGAGCCTTCCGGCCTGTACAACTGCATAATCAAAATTAGACCCATATGGAACTTGTACTAGATCCATGGACAGATTTTCAAGAGCTCAAGCAAGAATCGCATTTTCCTTGAGGTCCTGGTTAGTCTCTTGTCAAACTGTTTTTTTTTTTTTTTCCTTAAAGAAAAAGGAAACAATGCAACCACTACTACAAAAGACATTCACATGTCTGCCCTGTTTGTATTTTGGTAACACGGCACAGGAGGAACATGTCTGGAAGGATGGTTATGAAGCAGGGTGAGAGGTTGGTTCTGGCCTCAACAGAAGAATGACCACCTGTCCCAGTACCAACTAAACAACCAGACTTCCAAGTGGATCCATATGTGGAGGGAGAGAGCTGAAGAAGGAATCTTAGACCCATGGGGAAAATACCAACAGCTGCACGTGTCAGCTCACAAATACGTGAGGTTGGTTTCATCATACCCATTTAATGGACAAGTAAACTGAGGCTCAGGGAGTGTAAGTACCTCTATGGTATGTCCTGTCTCCCTAGCAAACACAGCCTTGGAATACTCAATACTCTATGAGGCAGAAAGAGAGGGAAGCTGACAGCCCTCCACTCTGTAGTGCTGATGGCCCCTCCCCCATTGCTTTTTCCACAGACTTCAATGCCCTGCAACTGACTGCAGACTCTTCAGAATCAAACAGACAGGAACGGAAGACAAAACACAAAAACACCCCCAGTGCCACTACCCTCACCCAACCACCCAACAGCCCAGGAAGTGAACGGGCTCCAATGGTCCTCATCCGCTCTCAGCTTGGACATGCTGATCGCTGAAGATCATGGGGAAGGACCAGGCCAGCTCCTCAGCCCAAGTCTGTAACACTGTTTGGGCAAGAGGCTGCATCAGCTAAAGTCTCAGGAATCTTGGGAACAAAAAAGCCAAGATCTAGAGCAGCTCCGAGCTCCCATGATAGGAGAAGCATGGTGAAAATTTAAATGCACAGGTTAACATCCCAGAAACACCGGATCAGCTGGATCATGCAAATAGGGGAGAGCAATTCAGTGAGTACCGCTAATGAGGCCCGAAGGTGCTCACTGCTTTTCAGCACCGCCCTAAGGCACAGGAAGAGGAATATGTTAAAATGGTATCTCTGTGAGTCTGTATTAATCACATGCAAAAAGAGATCCCTACTAGAAAAACCACTTTTTTAATGCCCAAGTCACAGTACTGTGAACCCGAATTAAGAGGTTTACAGCCAATATTCCCAGCAATCTAGTGCGTTAACGCCCCATGGGTTCTGTACAGATAGAGCTGAAAGGCAGCCAGACTTGCAGGTGATGGTACATTTAGGGGAAAAATGTGTTCTTATGGAAAGAGGATTTTAAACATCTGATAAGAAAATATGTGTGTTCCTTTACCACTGCAGACACTCAACCACAGTAAGACTTGAAACACAGATGCTTAGCGTGTGGCAAGTGATCAGCGAATAAGAAACGCCATTTCGCTGCACTTTCCACGCTCGACGGCGGCAAAAACAGAACATGTTAAAACATCTACAAAAAGGAAGTTAATATGTACAAGACTGCAATGTTCATTTTGGAAAAAGCCAAGGATCACAGGTTTAATTGAGTCCCCTAAGAGCACTTAGTTTCCTCCATGTGGTGTCTTCCGTACAACCTGTTCTTTTCATTACCGATAAATCTTGGAAATCTCATTCCGACCCCTTAACTGTGTACCTAGACTCGGCTCGAAAACGGGCCGTGCTAACAAGCAACTGGGGGGGGCAGCTGATCCCGCAAAGGCCAAAATCTCCTCCCCCAGACGTGATCGCATCGGAGATGCTAATCTTTCTGGAAAGGAAAAGTGCTAGATGCTTAAATCAATAAATAACCCACGAAGGCCCAGGCGAGGTTTTTAATGAGCTACGATTCAAGAAGAATTATCATCTCACTGGCTGTTTCTACTTTCTTCCTCCCTAATGGGAAGGACCCTGGCCAAAGCCTGGCTTGAAACTTTACTCATAACAAAATATTGCCTTCTCTGCTGAGACTTGAGTGGAAGCAGCTTTCAGCGAACCGCCCACTCCCCAGGCAGAAGACCAAATGTTAAAACAATCGCGAGACACAGATATGCAGGCATTTAGCGTGGAGCACGTGGGAATGCGGAGGGTTTAGATACCATGAAAACTACTTTTCTGAAGTCACTGCTTTTTCAGGGAGTGTGGATGGGGGACAGGTCTCAGAATACGGACGGGGAGATGGAGGACAGATAGGACTTGCAGAGTTATAAGGAACCTCACAACTTTGTACTTAGCAAATGAAATGCATTTTAAAATGGAAACTCCAGAAAGGACAGCCCCACCTTCCTAGTTAGAAGACAGGACTTATGCTATCAACGGTTTTGAAAGGGCATATATGAATCTCAGGCATGAGGTCTGTATGCCTACAAAAGGTAGGACAGGTGAAAAAAAAGGTTTGGAGCTATGTCCTGAAGCATCGTGATGGAATTACCTGAGACCTATCAAACCTGCTTCTACATCCTTCAAAAGTTATCAACACAATTCAGAAAATAAAGTTCAAAATGAAGAACAATACTTAAAAAAAAAAAAAAGCTACTTTTCTCCAGCAAACACATGCTTCTCACATTACAGCGACTGAAGAGAATAAAAGAGATCCAGGATTCTTTAGTGAATATACTCTTCACCTGCCATCTCTCAGGCGCCACCTGGGGCAGACACTGAGGTTGCTGAGGATAGGAATATAAAATTCCCTGCCTACAAGATCTGGGAGCTGGGGATCTTCAAGATGGAGGCGCAGGGCAAACCACTGGAATACGGAAAAGAAACAAACGTTCGATTTCTACTTCTTTTGCCCACACAGTTGGTAAAATACTTAAAAACGTTGCTAGTGTTTAACACCCGGCAGTCCCTGTGCAACAGGGACATCCGGCAGCTGTCACACACAGTTAAGTACAGGGAGGGGCCCCGAGGGAGGGAGGGAGGGTGGGAGGTGACCCGGCCCTCATTCTTTCACTTTCAATGAACTGGGACACTTTGTGGTTAGTGCAAGCCGGGTGAGCGGCTTTACAGATCACATCATGTTCCGCAGAAGACTTTTCACGGTGCTCTGCAAGGACAGGGTGTGTCTGTGAAATCTCATGTGGCGTGGAGGCCCCGTGGCCATCTCATGGCAAAGACCTAAAAAGAGTGAAGTGTTCTTCTTTTTTATGAAATGTCACTTTCTTTCAATAAATGCCAAATTCCGGGATTTGCTGGCCTTTTCTTGGTAACAGATAAGTAGCTGTCAGACCGGGCCACTCTGGCTGCCCTCACACCATCAGCTGTGCTTTAGGAAGATTCCTCTCGATGCTGGAGGGGCTGAGAGGGAAAGCATTCTACTGCAGCAGGCAGAGGACAGGGCTGGTAGGAAGCTGGATGCCTGGAACTGAGGAAGGTCAGTAGGATGGGGGTGCAGGCTGGGATCTGCCAGCATTATAGACATAGTTAAAACTAGAAGCTTGGACAAGATCCCCGAGGGAAACAGGTAGAATGGGGAGAAAAAGGTGTTTAAGGCATCTCTTGGGAGCACTCATCGTAAATGACAAAAGACGGGAAGAAATGATATGACTCTGGTGAGACTCCAGACACAGGAAGGACTGGATGCCTTCAAGCCGGCACCGGTTCCAGTGATGCCCAGTGGCTAAGCAAGCTAAAAGGAAAGAAACTCCGTTTTGGGCAATTAGGAACTCATCAGTGACTTTATTATAGAAATGGGCATTGGCAACCATGCCTGGGTAAACTCTTGCCCTTTGAGTCCAGTGTATTCCCTGACGATGGAGATTTTATTGAGGCAGAGCTTTTCATAAGCAGAGTCCCTGTTTATCCATAAATTATTCAAACTTAGAATGTCTAACTTTTTATTCGAATTAACTGAATATCTACCGAAGGATTCTTGCTTCGTACCCATGGATAAATATACAGACTTTCCTGCAATATTAAGCATACTATCAAAGGAGAACATCAAAATAACTGTGTAAACACTCTAAAGTAAGGATGTCAAACCATGTTCATTCAGATGTTGTAATACTTTGGCAAGATAAGAGAATGAGTCTCAGCAAAAGGTACCTCCCCCACTTCAGCAAGTGATCTCATCCCAGAGAATTTTTTTCCTTTCTGGAATTGCCTATGTTTCTTTTCTCCACTCTCATCTGTGATCAGCAGGACATTATTGGCTTTTAAAATTAAGACCTATTTCATAAATCAGAATGACTACAAGCCACATGGATAACTTGGGAGTATGATCACAGCACTTAGCTCCCCAACTTTTCCCCCAAAGGTTAATAAATGACCTTCCTTTTTCTAAAACGTTCATGTCTTACTTCATCATTCAACATATTTACCGCTCAACGTATGAGAAGAGTGTATCAAAGATAGCCAGTTGTGTCCCAAATGATATAGAAAAGACAGTTAATCCCTCTTCAAGTTTACTTGATTCTCACATAAATTATGATGGATGATAAAAGGAAAATGCAACCTCAAATCCACTAATGGATATACTTTGATTCATCAAGCATAATTCCCTTGGGCTTCCCTGGTGGCGCAGTGGTTGAGAGTCTGCCTGCTGATGCAGGGGACACGGGTTCGTGCCCCGGTCCGGGAAGATCCCACATGCCGCGGAGCGGCTAGGCCCGTGAGCCATGGCCGCTGAGCCTGCGCGTCCGGAGCCTGTGGTCCGCAACGGGAGAGGCTACAACAGTGAGAGGCCCGCGTACCGCAAAAAAAAAAAAAAAAAAAAAAAAAAGAATTATTCCCTTTCTCGCATCCTAGGAAGAAATAAAACTAAAAAGTAGGGCTGAGACACACACAGAGAGCGTGAGCTCACACCTGTGTGTGTCTGTGCGTGTGTGTATGTGTGATGAGAGATAATCTAATATGACAAAGACTCAGAACCACGTAGCACAAAAATGTGGAAAAGACCAACTTATGGTCCCCAGATCCACGAGAAGCAAGCCCCACTTCACAGAGGCAGGACAGCCTTATGATTTACGGTTATGCCGTGTTGAAGTTAAGGTGAATTGATGAGACTGTGGGAAATTCAGCGTTGCGTCGCATTTCCCGCCATACTTGTGCTTTCCAATTCTGAACCCTGGGCTGCACATAGGATTTCTGCATCCCACTTCCCCTGAGTAACTCTCTGGCCTTAGTTGCCTCCTTGGAGAAGTGAAGAAGCTGCACTTGACAGAGAGGAACTGAGGTGCAGAGGGAAGACCGTGGCAGGTGGGCTTTATAAGACCCGATTCATATCCAGGCTCTGCTCCTTTTCACTGACAACCAGGGTCAAGGCACCATACATAACACCTTGCTTTCAGGATATAACGCTAGTATATGAAAACACTTTGAAAACGAAATCTGTACACAAATGTAAGGTGCTTTATCATTATAGATTATGTTAAGACCTACCAACTAGAGTATTCTAATTCTACATCCTTAGGAAGCATTTACACTGGAGAAGAAGGGGTAAAAGATAGAGCCAGGCTCTGCCGATGGTGCGGACAGGCAAGCAGGGATGATCTGTAGGTGGACGGGAGGTGATGTCACTGGCCTGATCTCTGCAGGACACAGCCTGGAGCCCTTCCTTTGTGCAGTACCTGCCTTGAACCATCTGAGACTTCACACGCCCCCTTTGGATCTCACGCCAAGTTTCAACAGATTCTCTCAGATCCCTTTCTCAATGCTGCTAAATATAAATGGCCTGATTTGGGGGCTTTTTAAAAAGTTCTATTCACCTCCTTCTCTGGTGTTAATAAGCAAGACAATGATCAGGCAGAAGCAAGAGTGAGAGGAATGGGAGCTGACATCCAAAGGCATTTTCAGTCCATGAATGTTGAAATATCTGTCAAAGAAACTCAGGGAGCTACATTATCCAGGTCACTTAATCACACATTACTCAGCAGCCTTGGTATTTGCTTGGCACAAGATCTGTGCTGCCCCAGGGTCGGTGGTATCTTCTCCAACCAGCCACTACAGGGGGGTGGGGTGGGGGGAGGGACTCACATCAATGAGGCTGTACTGCATGTCCACACACCTGACCAGGGTGCCCCCCACCCTGCCCTCTCAAGAGGGTGGACACATCCATTCTGAAGAGTGCCCCTGGAGGGGTGGTGAGAAGCCCAGGGCTCAGGGAGCAACTGGCTTCCTTATCTTAGGAAGATATCTGTGGGACTATTAACTGTGGGAATGAAGCAGTGGTGAACTCAACCCAAGTCTAATGTCTTGGGCCTTGGTCCCGCTAATGTTGCCCATCCGAGCTGTCAGATACTTTTGGGTTTTCAAGATTAGACTTTAAAGGTACTTTTAAAGATTGGGTTTTGTGATTATCTGGAATAAGAGCTGACGTGGGCTAGTGGCTAAAAATACTGGCTGTACTGCCACCTCTATGATTTTCAAATTATATACATTTGCACAGTCTCTTTACTTCTCTGAGCCTCAGTTTCCTCATCTATGATATGGGAAGAGTGAGAGTCCTGCCTAATAAGATGGCTGCAGAATCAACGAGATAACACAAGTGAAGGACAGTCCTGGTTCACAGTAACCACTAACCCAATGATTGTTAGCCGTCCTTACTGCTGTTACCATATGTTACTGGTTTAAGGGTAGCCTCTCTGGTGAAAAAGAATTATCGTGCTCATCAGAAACCTTGGAGGACAGAAGGCAGTGGGATGACATATTTAAAGTGCCTGAAGAAAACAAGATCTGTCAACTGAGAATTCTATATCCAGCAAAACTGTACTTCAAAAAAAAAAAAGGGGGAGAAATGAATACATTTGCATATTAAACAAAGTGGAGGGAGTTCGTTACCATTAGACCTGCTCTACAAGAAGTGAAAAGACACTAGTCAGTAACTCCAAGCTGTGTGAAGAAATGAAGATCTCCAGAAAAGCCAGTATTCTTGTATTTTTGGTTTGAAACTACACTTATAATTTCCTACCCGATTTAAAAGACAAATGCATTAAAAATTATAAATATAAAAAAGAAAAAAAAACTTGTGTAACTTGCCAATCCAGTCCAGTTTAAAAGCTAGGGTTGGGCTTCCCTGGTGGCACAGTGGTTGAGAGTCTGCCTGCCGATGCAGGGGACACGGGTTCGTGCTCCGGTCCGGGAAGATCCCACATGCCGTGGAGCGGCTGGGCCCGTGAACCATGGCCACTGAGCCTGTGCGTCTGGAGCCTGTGCTCCACAACGGGAGAGGCCACAACGGTGAGAGGCCCGCATACCCCCCCCCCCAAAAAAAGCTAGGGTTTTCCAGGAATTCCCTGGTGGTCCAGTGGTTAGGACTTGGCGCTTTCACTGCCGTCGGCCTGGGGTTCGATCCCCGGTCAGGGAACTAAGATCCTGTAAGCCACGTGGCTCGGCCAAAAAACAAAAGCTAGGGTTTTCCCCACAATCTCTGGAAAATAGATTACTTTTTCAAAATCTCATATGTATAATACACATATATTTAGAATTTTCCAATTCCCTTTTTAAGGCCTTTTGTATGCTACGTACCGAATTTAAAGTGGAAATGACTTTGTGATAATTTAGCTTGGCTCAAGAAAACAGCCTACTTTGATCCTTCAAGTGTGAAAGACCTGTATTTTTCCTTCTTCTGTTAGTGCTAGTTTTGACGATCTCCGTGCTCAGGAGAAACAAGATCCTCTGAGACAAACAAAATACAACGCTTCTCTTATTCTGGGGTTATTTCTTATACACGCAGCTGGGATCGACCTGATCCGTTGCAGCTGGAGGCCATTTCGCCATCATCTTCCAGCTGCGCCCGACCACAGATTCCGAAGAGGCTTTCCAGCCAGCGGAGCAAGTGAGGGCGTGTGAGCACAGCCCCGGGGCGCCTGCCAGCCTCTCCTCCCAGGAGAGGGGTACCACTCCGCCTCATAAATACTAAATGCAGAACATTTGCTTTTGGTATCAGAGTGAACTCCTTGGGGTGAGGAAGAGGACATCTCCATATCTAGGCCCATTTTCACAGGGCGGATGGCTGTCCCCTCCTACATGAGGGTGTCATTCCACTCCAGGGGCCTGGGGAGCTGAGTGAGGGGCCTTCGTTTGGGTGGAGGAAGGAGGGCGATTCCTTATCTGGACCCAAAAACATCACACCCAGTGCTTTGGGGTACCAACAGCTGATGCTCCACAGTGTGTAGCTGATTTGGGTCAGTGCCCAGACATTCTTCCCCTCTCCCATGTAAATACAGAACGCGTCTCAAAGCAGAATGCATCTTTGTTTTGATGCTGCAAAACAAAGCAGGAAACTTATTCTTAATTTTCAATCATACGCTCAGAGGGGCATAAACTATCAAGCTACCAAATACAGAAGTCAACTCTCTTTCCTGTACTTCTCTAAAAAGGCAAATCTCAATTCTCATGTTCAGACTCCATGAGATTTCATGCGTAATCAGTATCCAAAGACTATCTTTAGATCTAGGCAGGCTGTTAGAGAAGGGATCCATTTCTATGTAACTAACTCAATGTAACTACTCCTCAAAATCGTAGGAAGGACTACTATTCCTGGAAGGAGTGACTGGTAAACCAGGAATCCCCAGGAGACATGATCTGAAGTGGAGCAGCTTGAGTAACACAGGCATCAGGGAAGGAAGAGGTCCACAGCCCTGGAGGTGAGGACCAGAGGGAGAGCCCAGGCTGGCCAAAGCTGGGCACCCACTCTCTCAGGGACACTGTCTCTTAGTTTTCCTCCAATAAGGAACCCTGGGTCCTGATTTTTTATTACCTCCTTACAGTGTGATTACCCACTGGCCTTTCCATTTCCACACTGAGGATCAACTGCACATCCGTATGGTGAAACTTGCCAGTGTCCTTCCTGACTCACCATCAGTAACAGCCAAGCTATTACCAGGGATCCTGTGCTAAGCAAACTTACGTGATCACTGAATTCTCACAGCAGCCCCATGAGGCAGGGAGTATTATGATCCCCATTCACCACATAAGGAGACAGGCTCAGAGACGTTAAACAACAGATAAGGCTTGAATCCAGAGCTGTCTCCACCAACGCCTATGTTTTATTGCTTCCCGAAAACACAAATGTTGTCTCTGACTCCAGACCTTCAAAGACAGTTCCTACTGGTTGCAGCAGGCTGCGACTGCTTCAAGGTCATCCCAAACTTGAAAGGCTACGGGTAGTTCAGGAGGTGGTGGACAGGACTCCAGTGTTACAGTCCCCTCCTGATCCCCAAACCCTCACCCCCCTGGTTTTGGAAATCCCCCACCAGATGGCCAACAGGGGGTCTTGTCCCATGTCAGGTACAAACAAGCAGGTAAGAAATGCTTTTCAAAGATAACGTCCTGTGACCTAATAGCTATAATCCTTTGCTTGCTCTTTGCTCTCCCTGATACTTAGCATTGTTGATAATGAGAAGATAAATGGGCCATAATCTTAAAATGCACTGTTCAGATGCACTTATAATGCACTATCATCTTAAAATGCATTGTCGATGGAATCAGAAAACAAAAATCCGAATCTGTTGTTAAATTTATACTTTCAAGGATTCTCACAGTGGAGGCTTTCCGAGGGTGGACACAGCCTGTCCCGTTCAGGTGTCCTGGACACTAACTTGGGCCTGGCTGTTCTTTGCACCACATTAATTGCAGTCACTGTGGTCTGCGGAGGGCGCACTGACCCTCTGAAACCAGGCCCCGCAATGGCCTGTGTTTTAGAAAGAAAATGTAGGAATACTGAAACGTCAAATGTCAGGCAGAAGCATGGAGGCCTATCAGCGGGGAGGTAAGTGACTAGTGAAGTTGGCTCCTAGCACCAAAAAATGGAAAGATTCAGCCTTTATCCTGTGGTGTGAGGGGAGCCTGTTGTATGTAAGTAAGCCAGGTAGAGAGGGCCAAACACCAGAGACCAACTGAACTTTAAAGACAAGTACAGGGAGCCCGGAATTTTTCCCTATTTTTGGCTATAAAGTTGAAGCAATAAAAAGAGTGGAAGTTGACAGCCTATAAGATTCACAGCGGTGCCACTCTAAGTGCCACAGACTTAGGAAAACAAAATGTGCGTGCAACGTCAGCTATTGAAAAGAGCCTTCTTAGACATGCGGGAACCAGAATGCTATTCAATTTCTAGATTCTCTAGAGAATAAAGCCTTGTAATCATCATTCTCAAAGTCAGGGTGAGCTTTATCCGAAAGAGTCAAGGTGATTTATTTCCATAATAAAAAAAGCACTTTGAAAGATGTCTTTGTTGTTCAAAAATACAGATACAACTAGCAAAAGTATCTGTGACAGCTGTGAAAACACTGAATTGCCAATGAAGGCATTTTTCTCTTTTTCGTCACAGCTGTTCAGTTCAGGGCAAGTTTACTGTCCTCTTCTACTAAGCTTCCCAACCTAAAATCCTGGCCTCTATGAAGTATGAAACATTGTCCTTGAATTTTCTTGAATAGGCTGCCACCACGTGGTGACCACTGAAAAAGCACATAGGTTTGAGTTTAATTGCAAGACCATGTTGCTGGGCTATTTTAAAACAAGAAGCAATTATGTACATCAGATCCACCTGCCACTGAAAAATTACAAATCTCAGTCGAGAGGCCCGTCTCCCCTGGACAGGACTACAACTTGTTGGTTTCCATCCTCACGCTGCGAAGTGAAGACCATGTATTTTAGATTTTAGTTAATTTATTGTACTTAATGCGCTTTTAATTTAACTTCACTTTGCTTGAAATCTGTGAAATTCATTGTCAGTTTTTGAAATTAAAAACTTTATTAACTATTTCAGACATGGAAATGTAAAAGAATAACATAACACACCTGGACATCCCGCCCATTGGCTAGTTGAAGGAAAGGCATGACCAACACAAGTGAAGGTCCCCTAGTCTCCTCTTACCTACCTGCACATCTTTGTCCTGTCATGGTTTTCCTGATCTGGTTCACAGTTTCTACTCCTTTCTTTATACTTTTACTTTATATGTATGGAGCCCTAAAAATATATACGTGGTACTGATTTAAAACCCTATATAAATGGTGTTAGATGAAATACAGCCTTCTGCAACGTGATTTTTTCCAATGAATGCTGTTTTTAAAAATTCTTTCTTGTTGATATTTACAGCTTTAGTTTTCCTCAAAACTGTCTTGTTTTTGTCCTTGTGCTTCCATGTAAATGGAATCAGCTTGTCAACGTCTACACAATAATATTATGTCAGGGTTCTTTTTTTTTTTCTTGCGGTATGAGGGCCTCTCACTGCTGTGGCCTCCCGTTGCAAAGCACAGGCCCCGGACGCGCAGGCTCAGCGGCCACAGCTCACGGGCCCAGCCACTCCGTGGCATGTGGGATCCTCCCAGACCGGAGCACGAACGCGCGTCCCCTGCATCGGCAGGCGGACTCTCGACCACTGCGCCACCAGGGAAGCCCTACGTCAGGATTCTGATTCTAATTTATAGACTGATTTGGGGAGAATTAGTACCTTTAAGACAAGTCTTATTGCGCTTCCCTGGTGGCACAGTGGTTATGAATCCACCTGCCGATGCAGGGGATATGGGTTCAAGCCCTGGTCCGGGAAGTTCCCACATGCCACGGAGCAATGAAGCCCATGCGCCACAACTACTGAGCCTGTGCTCTAGAGCCCGTGAGCCACAACTACGGAAGCCCGCGTGCCTAGAGCCCATGCTCCGCAACAAGAGAAGCCACCGCAATGAGAAGCCCGCGCACCGCAACGAAGAGTAGTCCTCGCTCTCCGCAACTAGAGGAAGCACGCACGCAGCAAGGAAGACCCAGTGCAGCCAAAAATAAATAAATAAAATAAATTAATTAATTAATTAAAGAGGAAAAAAAAGATGAGCCTTCTTATCCGTGAATATGGTATCTCTGCTTTTAATTGGGTCTTCTTAATGACATTCATCAAAATTATATAATTTCTTTCAAAAGGTCAGAAATAACTTTTGTTAAATATATTCCTAGATATCTTATATTCTCATTGTTATCATAAACTGTATTTCTTTAAAAATTAATTTTCTAACTGTGGGGAGTAGTGTTTAGAAATGCAATTGATTTTTGCATGTTGATCTTATATCCAAGAACCCAGATGAACTCTTACTAATTCTGATATTTTAATAGGTTCTTTTGGACTTCTTATGTAATCATATTACCCAGGATTGATGACAGTTTGGTGTCTTCCTTTCCGATCATTATGAATTTTCTTCCTTTCTTTCTTCATATTACTGCATTGTCTAGGAATTCCCACACAATGCTGGTTAGGAGTACTAATAACAGGCGCCCTTGTCTTTCCTAATTTAAGAAAATGTTTCTAATGTCACTGTTAAATGAGATTTTTCACTCTAAGTTTTTATAGATGTTTTATCTTGTTAAGGAATTTCCTTAAATTCCTAGTCTAATGTTTTTCTCAGGAAAAAATCATAATGAATATTAGATTTTATCTAGTGACTTTTCTGCATCTACTATGGTGACAGTATAGTTTTTAATCTGATAATGTGGTAAATTACATTAATACATTTTAACAGATTTTAATGTCAGACCCCCCTGCAATCCTATGATAGTCCCAATGGGATAGTGGATTTGGTTTTCTATTTTGCTAACGATTATTTCATCTATGTTATAGGTGAAATTGGCCTGTAATTATCCCTTAGCATCTTGTCATTGTCTGCACTGGGCACTCATACAATGAGTTAGGAAATGTTCTTTTTCTATTCTCCAGAGAAAATGTTCTTTCCTGTGGTAACTCATTTATAAAACGACCTAGTGCCTTTTTTTGTTTGCTTGTTTGCTGGGTAGACTGATTCAATGTCTTCAATTATATATAAGACTACTCAATTTTACTTGAATCCGTTTTGTAGGTCACAGTTTCTAGGAAAGTTTTCATTCCATACAATTTTTCAAATTTATCAACATAAAGTTGTTCATATTCTCCTTTTTAAAAAATAATTTTTGCTTCTGTGGTTATGTCCCCTTGTTTGTTCCTAACATTGCTGGTGTTCTCTCTTTTTGTCTTAATTACTTTGGCTAGTGGTGTGTCTATTTTACTAGATTTTTCCAAGAACTATCTTTCGGCTTTGCTGATAACCTCTCATATTACATATTTGTTTTCTATTTCAGTAATCTCTGCTCTTTTGTTTTCATCCTTTGAGATTTTCTGCTGTTCTTTCTCTAACTTTTTACGTTAAACGATCAGCCTATGCATTTCAGTCCTCCTTTTCTAATATAGGCACTGAAGGATATGTTTCCAACATGAAAGATGCTTACCTTGCTTTGAAGCTGAGGTGTTTTCCACTGGGAGCTCATTGTCATGGACCCTTTTCTCTGGAACAGGCATTGCAGGGTGGCTTCCAAAGACCCATGGGCTCCTATTACCAAGATCTTCTTTCCATCTAAGTTGACACCTACCCACCAAATGGAAATTCAGTATTATAATCAAAACTTCAAAGTCTTCCTCCCATACAGCTTTAATGTAAGGAAAAATAGCTTTTATTTTAATTTAATTTAATTTTTGGACAGGAAAGCAGCATTTATTGGTGGGCGTGATTAAGGAGGGGACAGCGCCAATGCTCTCATGAGTGAAGGGCTTGCCATTTGTCCAAGGGGCCACGATTAGGGATGTATTTGATCCCACAGCTATCTGGGATGAGCCACTTTTCTACCACCATGTTTTCATATTCATCCACATTAAACTTAGTAAATCCCCACTTCTTGGAGATGCGAATCTTCTGGTGGCCAGGGAACTTGAACTCGGCCTGTGCAGGGCCTCAATCACATATTCCTTGTTCGGCAGCTTGGCGCGGATGGGCATTACGATTTGGCCAATGTGGACCCAGGCCACTGTGCCCCGGGGCTTTCCAAAGGCACCGCACATACCTGTCTGGAGCCCAGACTGGGGACAGCATGGCAGACATGAACGTCCACTGGAAAGGGCTGTCTCGAAGTCCCTGAGGGCAACCCATACAGGCAAGAGGCTGCACACACTACCAAGGAGGCTGCTGTTTGCAACCATTGCACACTGGGCTCCCACGGGGAAAAGAGCAGGGTTGGCTTAATAGGCTGCAAAAAAATCGCCTTTGAAAACTTGGCCCTCTGAGTACCAAACCTACAATGACTATAAGCCATAACTTATTCCTTCTTTGCAAACTTTATGGTAGAGTGACCTAGAATCATCATTCTAATTATCCATGTGATGGAAAAACACTGTCTATACGGATTATCTCAGAGACTTGAGCTTAATGGCTAATGTCCTAAAGGTATATCTTGAAAGTTAATCTTCTAATAGAACTTTGGTATATATTTTGGAATTTTTGCTCAATCATTTCATGTTTGGCTGTAGGGGAGGGGCATTGTCTCCTTTTCACTCAAGCTGGTGTACAGAAAAAATTAAATACTGATTACTGAAAGAGATACTGCTCACTGATAGATCCTAATCTAGGTTTCTATACCCGAAACTATATCTGACAGCTTCTTCATTTAAGTTTTAAATATAAAACTTATCTAGGTTTACATATTGACAGATATGAGCTGAAACTTGAAACATTTTTCATTGTGGTTATTTTGAAGGTTTCGTAAGAGAAACTGAGAAAACACAGGTTAATCATTCATCTTTACCAATTTCTCTTTAAAATTATAATACAGCTAATCTTTATTAGAGAAATTTGCCAGTCATTCATATCTCCTAAAAGATGAGAAAAATAAAGCTGACACTGAGTATCGCTTCTGTGTTTCAATAAGTATCTTCCAGAAGCAAATCCTTACTAAAAACTCACATAAATAACAAAAAATAGAAAATAGCAACATTTCTGAAGGAGCCTCATACCTGACTTTTCAAGAAGTTCAATTACAGCTCTGGCCACAGGTGAAACAAAACACTCATGGGCGTCCCCACGTACCAACTTCCCCAGGTTTACATCCGTTACTCTGAATCAAAAAATAAGAGAACAAGTAAGTCAAGCTTGGCCAAAACTCACTCATCTGTAATCCACATGAATTAATCCCAAATAACAACCAAGTCAATATTTGATACGATGAAATACAATTTATCTTTTAAGGCAGGACAAGAAAAAATTAAATATAAAATTCTCTCTGCGTGGTTGTTTGGGCCTCTTCCCTCCCTCATGTGCAGTGTGTATCTTGGTTAAACATTAACCAGGGCTTCCCTGGTGGCGCAGTGGTTGAGAGTCCGCCTGCCGATGCAGGGGACACGGGTTCGTGCCCCGGTCCGGGAAGATCCCACATGCCGTGGAGCGGCTGCGCCCGTGAGCCATGGCCGCTGAGCCTGTGCATCCGGAGCCTGTGCTCCACAACGGGAGAGGCCACAGCAGTGAGAGGCCCGTGTACCGCAAAAAAAAAACCATTAACCAGAGCTCTTCAAAGATGAGAATCCCTGCTTATTTTTTTCTTCTGACACTAGCGGTGTAACTTCTTAAAAGACCAGTGTTCTTTCCCAGCTCTGTAGGGAGTCATGGTGACTTGCTGCTCGCTCTGTACATGCTGACCTGGACTATGTGTCCTTGGTGAACTTTACGTAAAACATCAGTATGTCATTTTGATGTTCGATCCTTTCTCTCAAAGATGTATATGACTGTGCCTTCGACTTCTAACAGGCGGAACAGTTCTCAGAGCTTCCTGAGAATCTGCTTCCTGGGTTATAATCCCTGGTTTGGCTTGAATAAAATTCCCTTTCTTCCTTCTTAACTTGATCGTTAATTGAATTTTCATCGACAGATAGGTAGGATATATTAAATTATTAAATAGAAATGAAAGAGTGAGCAGGAATAGAGGTCATTAGCTTCTAGAGCAGTCCCTCAGGCAACTCCAACGTGGTCCCTAGGAGTCAGGACGACATTGGGCGTTCTGGTTCTGCCTGGACAGCAGGACCGCAGCTGGAGGCCACGTGGGGCTTCACTGCACAATGCTAGGGAGCTCTGTTCAATGGACCGCATGGAATGGTGGCCCTGGATGTGTGCAATGCTGTGGTCCTGCAGCCACTTTATCCTGAGGAAATTTACATCTCCATCAATATCAAAGTCCAGAACCAATCCTAGAAATCAGGGGTGACCTAGCAAGACTTGGATTCAAGGTCTGATCCCCACTCGACATCAGTACTTATCTCCTTAAGGAAATCAAGGAAAAAAATGAGGGACCATGTCCTTTCAATGCCTTCTGTGTTCTTCCTTGGTCAAACCAAGGACAAAATAGTCCCTAACTATTTAGCTTAAATTGATGGTCTCAATACAGGTTAGTAACAAAATAGAGATACTTGGAAAACTTTTCATAATTCTCTCTTTTTATGAAAGACTGAAAACTACATCTCGATACCCTAGGATTCTGGATGTTTTCTAATTGATTAGAGCCTCTTCCCCCTTTATGGTTTATCTGCTAGAGGATCGGAGATTTTCATGACAATCTTCTACCCATGTTTGAGTCTGCCCTAAGTCACAAGAGAAGGCTAGGATAATGGGGGAACATGGGTATGCCAGTGAGGTGCTGGTCACTCAATCCAGTCCCTACAAGACTAACGTTATAAATTTGCTTACGACCCTGGAATGCTAAATATATCACGTTCTTTCTGGCCACGATACAAACATTTCTTATTTCCATGTAGGAAGATGAGGTTTTTAACTTCCAGGAAACATCATGAACTCCCATATGGATGGTCAGTATTCCCTGTCCCATGAAGCTTACGTCATGACATGAGTCTAAGACCAATATCAGAGCACCTGATATTCACAGTTTTCCCCTCAAATTTCAAATAAAACCTCACGTTATGAATGTAAGTGCTTGCTTTGTTTTCCTCCGCTGGCCTGGGACTACGGCAGAATGTGCTACTGTGGTGAAGCAGGTCCCTGGGTTTTTTCTCTCGTTTGGTAGAATTATTAAGGAAAAGGAAAAGCTATTAGAAGAGGAGAGCTGGCTAAGGACTCTGTACGTCAGACAGGAGCTTCTCAAGTGAGTATGATTCGGCCAAAATGGCACCCAAGCACTACCAAAGGGCAAGTGTATTTTCTCAAATACGTACTTCCTTAAGCATAATTTTACAAGCCCTCCAACTCCTGAAATATTTAGAATGATTTCATTCATGGCTCAATTACTGACATAGCTGAAAGAGAAGAATTTTAAGGAATTCACAGTAGAAAAACTAGTTTAGCAATGAGTCGATTGTTTTCTTTTCTATGTTCTCACCCATCCACATCTTTTTCTGGTTTCAAGGCATTGAGGATTTTGTTGCTAAATGAGGTCTCGGAGATCTGAAGGGCAAGGCCATGTATTCTGGTGTCTTCATTAATCTTCAGGATCTCATCTATGATCTAAAGTGAAAACTAAAGTCAGTTTTGCAAAAATAAGACCCAAGAACAGACACTTTATGTCAAAAATAGATTCATGAAAATGCATCTGTTTTAGTTTCTTTTTTCTCCTTGTTGAAGACCTGGTGTAAAGCAGAATGAAGAAGTCTACGTTCCCTCTAACCACGTTTATAAAAGCTTGGCTGAATTTTTTAGTGACTTCAAGTCCTTCTTATCGCTCTATTCTCTGCCAGAACAGAACAAAACAAAACCAAAGTTCAACAGTTAATAAAGCTGAGATCAGCAAAAGACAATTCCCTGTCCACAATCAGATCTGAGCCCAATGCAATGCCAACTTTCAGGGAGGCCAGGACTCAGGAACCTTGAGCATTCCAACCTGGCCCAGAGAAGCCTGTGTTTCAAGCACACTGTGCTTAACCAAAGCTTACTAATCATGACACTCAGGCCCTCCTGTTCTCTGGACCAGAATGGCATGTAGAAAGCATTTCCAAAGGCTTATGACGGAAAACCTCTAAGCATAGATAGCTCCATTTTACAGGAAACACTAAAATAATTTGCTGTTTATGAAAAAGACCAAAGCAGTTTGGGAAGCTAATATAATCGATATTGAATGGCCACGTATGTCTTTAAATAAGCAATGCTCTGGCCTCTCTGTTTACCTCTATTTTACGCCAGGATTTCACTTAGCAATGTTACTTGTTGATAACTAAGAGAGATTCTAGCTCGTAGATATGGATCTCACTATGAGAAGTGTTAGTTTACCATTTCTGTTTGACTATCTAGCAAAAATCATGATGGTATTTCTACCTGGTAAGAGAAGAAAAAGCTATTTGATATATTCAGAAAACTCAGAAAGAAAATTTTGTTTAATATTCATCATTCTGTCATTCATTCAACAAATGTTGAATGTTTTGAATATCTACCTTGTACCAGTTCTGAGTAAAGGAAATACAGTTGTAAAAAATATCTGCCCTCATGGAGCTTATATTCTAGTAGAGAAGACAAGACCAATAACAACAATAACAACAGGGACTTCCCTGGTGGCACAGTGGTTAAGAATCTGCCTGCCAATGCAGGGGACACGGGTTCAATCCCTGGTCCAGGAAGATCCCACATGCCTCTGAGTAACTAAGCCCGTGCACCACAACTACTGAGCCCGCGCTCTAGAGCCTGTGAGACACAACTACTGAGCCTGTGTGCTGCAACTACTGAAGCCCACTTGCCTAGGGCCCGTGCTCCACAGCAAGAGAAGCCACAGCAATGAGAAGCCCGTGCACCGCAGCAAAGCGTAGCCCCCGCTCGCTGCAACTAGAGAGAAAGCCCATGCACAGCAACGAAGACCCAATGCAGCCAAATAAATAAATAAATAAAATGACCAAAAAAATAACAACAATAATAGTATAATCTCTGAAATTGATATGGAGTGATGGCAGGTAGGGGGTGGTCAGACGGGGTGGCATCTATACACAGAGCCCAGCCAGAATGAAGTGAGGGTACTACTGTTACCTCCAACGTAGTTAGAGGTAACAACGACAACAAAATCTTAATAAATTAAGATCCTTACTCTTTTCCAACATAATAACACCATCATATAAATTCCCATTTATCAGAATTTCAAAGAAAAAGAGTGAATAAGTGACTCCTTGTCAAAAAAATGAGCCAAGGGGAACCTAAAGGAGAAGGAAATCCAAAAAAAGAGGGGATATGCGTATACATACAGCTGATTCACTTTGCTGTACAGTAGAAACTAACACAGGATTGTAAAGCAACTATACTCCAATAAGAATTTTTAAAAAATACGGTGACAAACTGGAAAAAAAATTTGAATGAAAAAAATTAAATAAGCCAAGGGGGAAAAAAAAGTCAAGGGCTATCAATACCAGCGGCAAAACAATCTAAGAACATGCAAATTCTACTGCAGAAAATGAGTGTCCTTTGCAAAGGGAAAACAACTTTCTCTGCATTCTGTTAGTACTGGTAGGACAGGTGTCAGTATTGGTAATATCTTACAATGGCAAGTGTGGTAGAAACTGTTTGCCCAATATCCAATTTCTGTTCTTTCTTAGTAATGAACTCTTCATTTTTAGCTGTGCTAGAAATGATCGTGGGCCACTTGGTATAAAGACCACATTTCTCGCCTCCCTTGCAAAAAGGCCAAGCAATTAGGTCAGGCCAGTGGAATGGAAGCAGAACTGTGGCTTTCAGGAGAAAGACTGGGATCCTGACTTTGGTCTTTGTCCTTCCTTTTTCTTGCTGGTGATAAGAACTTGTTGAACTAAGCCCTGTGGTCCTGGAAAACAGGGATGGTTAAGAAATGCCCCCATCCTTTGTGGACTGCAAAGAACCACCTTCCCCATATGATTCTGACACGACCATCCAATGCTCCCTCGTCTCCAGACCCCACAAAGTTCTATTCTTCGTTCATAAATGATTTACTTGAACTGCTGGTCTCCACTGATCCATCGGCACAAAATGTCTGTTAACCAAACTCTGGGTAAGCTTCTTCCCTTCCCCCAGGTTCCTAACCTTTAACCTACCCTCGGTCTGATTGGCCAACAGCTCTACCACCACCCAACCTCCCTGGGAGAATAGGCTGGCCTCGGGGTAAAACATTCTCTAATCTCCTATCCCATCAAGCCACCCTTTCATCCCACTTTTCTCACACTGGGTTCTTTCCTCCCTATAGAAGAGAAGCCTTTTGCTGACCTCTCAAAGGTGTGTCAAGCTTACGGGCAGAGTGTGCAGTCCCTTTCCCCACCTTGCAATAATCCTTTCAGATTATGTCTCTCCTCACTGAGACTGGATTTATTTTCTCTTTGACACTGGCTGGAATGTGGATGTGACCTGTAGCGCTGAATCTGCCATCCTGGATGAGGCAACACAACAAAGACCACAGCGCAGCAAGATCCAGGGAGCCCCTGAGGTCCTAACGACTCAGTGACGCCACCACACCAGCCGGGGACTGCCTACTGCTAAACTTTATTCACATACAAAAAACTTCTGTGTTACTCCAGATTACTTAAGGTTTTCAGCACTGCCACAGCCAGTCTGAAGAAAACCTAGCCATAGAAGGAGGAGACACCAGGATGGCCCGTGGTCCAGTTTCCTAGGCCCTACTTATAGGGGTGATTGCTTCTCCCACGCTTGAGATGACACTTATGAGGACTGGTCTTCCCTGCTGGTGGAAACAACTAAAGCACATACAGTAGCAACAAAAGAACCCTGTGGTGGATTTTCTCTTTTTTTTTTTTTTTTTTGTGGTACGCGGGCCTCTCACTGTTGTGGCCTCTCCCGTTGAGGAGCACAGGCTCCGGACGCGCAGGCTCAGCGGCCATGGCTCACGGGCCCAGACGCTCTGCGGCATGTGGGATCTTCCCGGACCGGGGCACAAACCCGCGTCCCCTGCATCGGCAGGCGGACTCTCAACCACTGCGCCACCAGGGAAGCCCCCCTATGGTGGATTTTCATCAGCTGCCCCCAAACACCACTGAAGGATTCACACAAGGTTAGCCTGAAAAATATCTTCTCCTTTATTTTATCGACAGGGCAACTGAGACCCAGAGAAACCAAAGAACGGTCCAAGCAAGGTCAAACAACCTGTCAGGACACTGCAAACCAGAACTAGTCCTCCAGACACTGATAATTTCCACTAGACGATGCTGTTGCTACAGCTGAAGAAACACAACCAAAGTCACCACATCATAGGTCACATCATCAACAGAAACACATGGTAAGGAGATAACAACAAGGTCATACTGAATAGCACAAGGAACTATATTCGATATGGTAATAAACCATAATGGAAAAGAATACATAAATGTATGTATAACTGAGTCACTTTGTTATACACCAGAAACTAATACAACATTATAAATCAACTATACTTCGATTAAAAAAAAAGAAACATGGTAAGGGACAGATAGATCAAGGGGCATCTACACTAGTGGGAAAAATGAACTATTCCCTCTACAAGTTCAGCCCTAAGAAAAGGCTTGTTCAGTTCTGACCACAACTAAGAGATGTTAAGAGGTCTGTTAGGACTGAAGAGGAACACAAAATAAGGGTTAAGTGTGCTGCTGTATTACCTCATCTTCACTGCTATCTGCAGGAAGACAGATGTGAGTGATGTTCAGACCAGCCTGCAAAGAGAGCATAGGGCGATTTTGTCACGGAGAGAAAATGAATCTATCACCCGAAAATTAAAATGAAGTTTTAAAATCATTCAAAAAATCAACAATCCTTACCTCCTCAGCCAAATTCTGGTTTACTTCCTGCATCAAGTTATCATCACCTGCCTTGGGAAAGGAGAGCAAGAAGGGGAACATAACAACATAAAAATACCTTGAAAAGGTACAAAGCAATACAAAGGCTAATTCTGTGATTATACATTATCTGACTACAAAGATGATAGGGAAATGCAGAAAAAGAATCTTATTGCTCATAAAAGGGGACTAAGGGCTGGTATTTATCAACATGTCAGTTTCTCAGGCTTTAAGATATATCACTTTTGAAAATAATAGTCCTCATAGGGCGTATATAGCCGCATAGGCAGCATTCCTTTCTAAGTGAGGACACCTAAGACGGGTGTTTAGGACTTGCCCTTGGGTGAAAAGCTACCAATGAGCAGAATTCCAGGAGGCCAGGCTCTTGTTTCGCTTTCCTTTCCACTCTTCTCACTTGCTTATCTTTGTAGGGGGTGAGGAAACAGACCCCAAAGAACGCAGGCCCCAGAGTGACTTGAGCATAGCTCTCCAGTCTTGAAATGACAGCGCTGATGAAACTAGAGGCTGCTACTCTGATGCATTAAGCGTGCACCCAAAACCACAGAGGCAGCTCAACTGCTGGGCTGTGTGACCTTACAGGCTCGGCCCAGCGCACCACTTCCCTGCACCTGCGTCACCTGGGTGTGCCAATAAGGGTGGCAAACAGTGCCAACTGCAGCTGGTAATGAAGGGGCCGTGGCTAGAACACAGACATGGAACTCCCAAGTCCTGCCATGCCATGGCTTTTGGCCCTTCAGACTCATGGCAGGCTTGAAAAGACTGAGTAGTAAGATCACCAAATACCATGTCTCAGCAAGCATCTGTCTTCCACAGAAACAAAGTGGAATGTTTTTTCCCATCCCACTCAAATCACATCTGATCAGCATTTATAATGGACCACATTATATCCTGTGTAATGCAACTTACATGAGCACCTACCTCCTGACCTCCGGAAGCTATCCGCACCAAAAGGAGACAGACTCAGACAGAGTGGTACCTAACCTGTAATCCTGAAGCGGCAAAATGACCAGATAAAGGGGGAAATGACAACATTTCCACATGAGCTTTCTCCTCCATCCCCGAAGCCCGAGTGGGACTTCTGTGACAAGAAATGCAGCTGGTCACCTGTGTATAGTTGTCTTCTAAATTAGAAGACATCCTAAAATAGCAAGACAGAACCACATTCTTAGCTTACCTGAATAATAGCAAGAACCGGCTTAAAGGCAGGGTTTTTTCCTTGCAATAAACTCAGAACTTCTTTCGAATTCTGAATGATGTCTCTGCATTGAGAAAGAAAAACAACATAGTCAGGTCTAGGTTAATGACTAGAAAGGATGGATACAACACATTTTCTTAGAAGGTTTTCTACTCTAAATGAAACTAATTAGACAGCACAAGGACAGGCTCCTCTAAGTGTGGAAAGGGTGGAGGGAGGGGGAGGAGAACAATCATGAAATACCTGGCGTAGGGCTTCCCCCACGGCGCAGTGGTTAAGAATCCGCCTGCCAATGCACGGGTCAGGGGTTCGAGCCCTGGTCCGGGAAGATCCCACATGCCGCGGAGCAACTAAGCCTGTGCGCCACAACTACTGAGCCTGCGCTCTAGAGCCCGCGAGCCACAGCTTCTGAGCCCGTGTGCTGCAACTACTGAGCCCGCGCGCCCAGAGCCTGTGCTCTGCAACAAGAGAAGCCACCACAATGAGAAGGCCGCACACCGCAACTAAGAGCAGCCCCTGCTTGCTGCAACTAGAGAAAGCCCGTGTGCAACTAAGACCCAACGCAGCCAAAAATAAATAAATAATAAATGTATTAAAAAAAAAAGTTGGCTCTTACGAATGAACTTATTTACAAAACAGAAACAGACCCACAGACATAGAAAACAATCTTATGGTTACGAAAGGGGAAGGGGGGGAGGGATAAATTAGGAGTTTGGGATTAACAGATACACATTACTATATATAAAATAGACAAACAACAAGGACCTACTATATAGCACAGGGAACTATACTCAGTATCTTGTAACAGCCTATAATGGAAAAGAATCTGAAAAAGATATCTCTATCTATATACATATAGACAATTTTGTATAACTGAACCACTTTGCTGTATACCTGGAACACAACATTGTAAATCAACTATATTTCAATAAAAATTTTTAATTAAAAATATTAAATAAAAAATTAAAAAAAGAAAGTTGGCTCTTTTTCCTCTCACAATAATAGACAAAAGGCTTAGCCAAGGCAGCACCCAAGCTTCAGTGCTTAAGACCACCTCTAAGGATCATCTCTTGTTTCCATCAGGGTCTTGCATGCACAACAGCTTTCAAAAAATGCAAGGGGAACTTCCAGCCAGATCCCATCAGCAATAAATGGCCATGAGCAAAGGGACAAGGCAGAATGGCCAGGGGCAAAACTCCTCCCAGTTTTAGAGAAGAATTTGACGAATGTAACTGGCAGGCACTGCTCTTGTAGGTGGCTTAGGAGAGAAGGGTGCTCGGAAAACTTTAAAGGCTTCAAAACTCAACCAGGATGAGCCTTCCCACAGTCAGCTGGGCTAGAAGACATAGAGTAAATGGGCATGCAGCTGTCTACAACCCAGGAAGGTTTTGGTTTGTTTTTAAACACTTGGGATAAAGCAACTTGATTCCCAGTGAAACAATTGTATTGTTGTGTTGATAAACCAGACTATATGTGAAAGTTCACAAATCACCTTATAAACGAGCAAGAATCTTCTGTCCAACAACATGCGGCTGAGGACACGCCGTATGCAGGTTCTCTGCCTTTCTTGGCTGCTAATTTGGGCCATACTGGGTCCTCATTTCTGGCTAGTGTGGGAAGGCACTGGAGTGCGGGTCCCAAGTGGTTCTTGGCAATGTGTATATGGGTCATCTGGAAAGCTTGGTAAAGAGAAAGGCTTTGTGACTCAGCCCAGAAAGTCGGACTCCCTAAGTCTGGGTGGGGCCTGGGAATGTGTGTCTTCAACAAGGAGTCTGGGTGGCCCTGAAGCACTCAGGGGAAATCAGGCCTCTGGTTGACTAGCGTGGGCAATTCACTGAGCCACTAAGGAACCCGTTTCCTCATCTGCAGGGCAGGTGTACTACAAGGACTCTACCTTTGTTCTTATACTTGTACAGTGTTGTTCTGTGTCTCAAAGCTACACCTGAACGCTAAAAACACTCCTTCCAAAAGCAATTTTCCCAGAAACACTTGCAGCACCTACCCCTCAATAGAATGAAGGGCACACGACCGTAGAAGCTGACACCTGTCACCAACTCTGCTCATAAAGTTGGCTAATTCCCCCACAACTTGCCACATGTGTGACGTTTCATTCTTTGGGGTTATTCCTTATTCTTCCATTATTCTTACAGTGCCAAGCAAAGCAAGCAAGGAGTTACCAGGCTCAGGAAGTCTAGAAAGTAGCATAGATGTTTCTCATCAGAGATTTTTCTGCCCTGGGTGAGAAAAGTTGCCTCAACTTCTAGTTGGAAGGCGACTTCTGCATCCTATACTGTCTTTGGACCCTTACCCTGAAACCAAATCCCCCTAAAACCTCTTATCCAGTTTATGATTAATCTCTCTATCCAAAACTTTATTCCTTTTCTTGTCCCCTTAATCCTGTGCTAAATGAGCAATAATCAACCAGAGTCAGACGACTAAAATTGCTGTTGTTGGTAACATCGTTAATATACTAAAATTGCTATCATAGATATCTTCACTAACTACAATCTCAAGCTGTTTCTCCAGGGCAAAATGAGCTAACAGACATCTGGCCAAGGACCACCCACCTAAAGAAGCATAAACCAGAGACATCCCGACTGCCGAAACCACAATTAAGAAATGTTGGATTTCCCTGGTGGTCCAGCGGTTGACTCCCCGCTCCCAACGCAGAGGGCACCAGTTCGATCCCTGGTCGGGGAAGATCCCACATGCCCCGTGGCTCGGCAAACAAACAAAAAAACCCCAAAACCTCTATCTCAAAGATCAAGTTGGAGTGGAGTGGATCTGAGGCGTCCCTTACTCCCCTGCTTGGTACCCTGCAACAAACACTGTACCTGCCTACGTCACAACCCGGTGTCAGTAGACTGGGTGTGCTGCACATCTGGCGAGGATACCCCAGTTCGGTTTGGTAACAGCCCCTTAAGATGAGCTCAGCTGTACACTGCTTAAAATCTAATGACCGGAAGAGACCTAACCGCGACGTCCGGAGAGAAGACAAGGTAAACTGAAGAGTCCTTGGAGTCATAGGCCACATCATGAAGCGCCTTGGAAACAGAGGGAGTAAAAAGGTAAATTCATTTTCAGAATGAAGGCTAGAAGAAAAACAGAAGAGGATGTCAGCGGATGGACGTGAAGAGCTCGCTCCGTAACATGGCATCCTGGAACTAGGAATTCTAGTTAGGGAAGGGAAGAAAGGGCTTTCCCGCGACCCCCAGGCATGTCCGGAGCGCTTCACTCAGACAAGGCTCTACTTCCCCTCGCTCCCACCGAAGGGCTAGGAGAAGCGGCTAGGGTGTGTGTGAGGATCAAGGGGGGTGGGTACGGGGGTGGAGGGGGACCGGCGAACGTCTCCGGTGGGGACAGCGGAAGGCCGGCCCGGGGCTCCCAGGCAGAGTTCGCCTCTCGCTCGGGAGATAACTTTGGAAATAAGTCTCAGCTGGGGATTCCGTGCCCAACGTGCAGCGATGCTGGGAACGAGACGGCCCCGACTTCTCCGGCAGCCCTCCGCGCGTCACTAGGTGGGCCGGGCCGCAGCCCTCCCACGCGCAGGAGGCTGCGGCGTTTTGGAAGCGCAGACCTCACCGCAGTCACTGTACGCCGCCCGCAGCCAGCGTCCCGAAGGCGGAGCCCCTGCGCAGACGGGCGCCGATCGGTGGGCCCCGGGCGCCCCTGCCGCAGCCCCGCGGGCCCGCAGCGCCCCGGCCACCATGCCGGATCCGACCAGCAGGCGGGCGGCCGGGCTGGCGTGGCGGGAGCGGGCGCCCCTCCCCCTCGGGGCTCCAGCCCTCGCCGCGCCGCCCCTTTCCTGCCCAGGCCGCGCCCGGCATCAGAGCAGGCGGCGGGAGGTGCACGTGGAGCGAGGCGCGCGGTCTGAGCTGCGCAGCACCCGCCGCGGATGCCCACGCCCTCCCGACCCCCGACCCTCCGACCTGGGCCGGCCCCAAGACTCTCCGTCCTCCGGCGCGGCCAGCCCGCCCTCCCGGTGCCCGCGCTGCCCCCCACCAGCTGCCGTCACCCCTAAAAGTTGGCACCAAACCCTCGCGACCCCGTGCTCAGCGAAGCCCCCACGGAGGCCCCCGGGGCCCGGCCGAGACTCGAGAGCTCCGGCCGCCCCACCTCCTGGGTCTCCCCCGGCCGCCGGGGACTTGGGCGGCGGCGAGCGCCGGACACTCACCGGACGATCGAGTCCCGCGCTGGGGGCGCCCGGCTGCCCGGGCCCCGGCTGCTCCCGGCCTGGGTGTCTCGCAGCCGCCGCTGCCCGAGCAGGCCCTCCCCGCCGCCACATCCGCCGCCCCCGCCGCTGCTGGCGAGACAAAGCTCTCGGAGGCGGCGCGGCGGGCCGGGGGGCTGCAGGCGGCCGAGCTGGCGCAGGACGAGCGGCAGGCGCGCGCTCATGGCGAGGCGCGGGCGGCGCAGCGGGAACGCGGCGAGGCGGCGGAAGCGGGAGGCCGCGGGTTCTCCCGCGACGCGGAGATGCGGCGGCTGAGCTCAGAGACGCAGCGGCTCACGTCCCTCCTGGGGGTGGCGGGGCGGGCGCCAGGCGGGAGAACCGGACCCGGCCGGTAACGGGCCAGCGGCAGGAAGGTCCTGGCTATTCTTCCTCAGCGGAGAGGAGCCCCTAGGGGGCACTGCGCTCAGTGGCCGTGACGTTGGGAAGGTGGGCGCCTGTGGGGCGCGGGGCTGCTGTTCGAGTTGCCTGGACGTCAGGGACGGGCACTTTCTGGCACTTGCAAACACAGACTCGAAATTTGGCTAGGGTTAAAAATCAGAGGAGGGTGGGGCGTGAGCATGGGGCTCCCTTCCTGCCCTGAGACAGCTCCTTCTTGCTCCGCCTAGGATGCCAATAACATCCTGCCCTCGGGTGGCAGTTTGCTTCCTGGAAGGGCAATTGGTTTAGGGTTTGCTTATGGCTGGGGGCAGGGGAGATAGAGGGATTGGAGGTTAGAGTTGATAGGTACAGGGTTGTTTTCTGAGGTGATGAAAATGAAATGCTTAACTGTTTACGGAGGAGCATCAGAGAAAACACCAGAGGATCTGATGCTGGAGCTGAGTGTGTTTTTCAAATATATATACTGTTTATTTATAATGTATATAGAGAAAAGCATAAAGTAAAAAATAAAATCACCCACAATACTATTGCCAAGTCATAACGGTTAATTTTGATCTCTTAATTTTATTTTAACTTGTATTACAAGATTGTGACCATATTATATATATAGGTCTCTTCTTCACTTGCTATATCTGTTTTCATGAAATTGGGAAGGGATAGTACTCGAACTCATGATTTATAGTGGCTTTATATTAAAACCTAATCTATATTGTGGATAGACCATAATTTATTTTACCTTTTCCTGATGTTGTTTGTATTGTTTCCAGTTTTGGTGTGAGAAATAACATTCTTTCATTCGCTTGTTCAGTAGCTGTGTGTTGAAGGCTTTCTGTATGCTGGGGGAGGGATAGGAAGGTCAGTTGGGGCCACACCTGTGGTGGCAATATTTACCTGTAACCTTTTGCCGAAGCAGTTCTCAGAAAATTTATAACTGCTAAAAATGTTAAGTGGAGGAGAAATAGCACAGGGAAGTGGAGAATAAACAACACAGCCACAACTTCATATAAAAAGGCAACCCTTCCGATCATACTGAATTGCACGGAAAAGTGTGGCATTTTTGTGAATTGCACGGCTCAGCCTGGCACAGCAGGCCCCAAAGAAGACTTCCCAACACTTCATGCGCTATTCTGTATGGAAGAAAGGTTTGAATAGAAAAGATCAAGTTTAAAACTGTACACCTAAGCTAAATTGATTGGGAAGGGTGAGCCACCAAAACTAATTTGTTACTGGAATCCGTAATATGGAAATGACTCAGGCCATATAGATGTGCTACAGAGCCATCTTGAAGAAGGCACTTTGGAGGCTGTTTTCAGTCGTCACCAAAAGCTTATGGCAATCCACACCTTTAAAGCGATACTCTCTTTTAATTAGATCTCACATTAAAGTATAATAGGGAATTCCCTGGCGGTCCAGTGGTTAGGAATTGGCGCTTTCACTGCCGAGGCGGAGCCTGGGTTCAATCCCTGGTTGGGGAACTAAGATCCCCGCAAGCTGTGCAGCAGCCCAAAAAAAAAAGTATAATAAAGTTCACCTAGAAGCCGTGTGGATTTTTTGTTTTCTGGGTTTTTTTAACTGAATTAATGTACTTTCTAATCTTAAAAAATTTTAGGTGTTGACGCTGATGGTCAACAATGGTCTGTCCCATTATGATATGATTAACTGCGATCTTATATGTAATTTTAAGAAATCACTTTAAGGTCTAGGACAGCAAATGCCTGTGCTGATCAAACCAGTTAAAGTATTTTACTCAACCTGTTCAGGTCCTCACGTGGATGACCATGGAGGCCTCTGTCCTCTGCTCACCTTCAACTCCCTCTTGGGCCCCACCCTGAAGTCATTCCAGATGAGAGCTATTTGGGTTCTTACACACTCATAATACACACTTGTAGGAGAGGATAGGAAAGGGAGAAAGATTTATGGAAGAAAACTTCAGGATCTTTCATATTCCCAGGTTTGGTTCATGGGGAAGTGTCAGGATCTCATTTGGAGATAGATACGTCTGAATCTGTTTATCCCAAACTCAAATATATATTGGTTTACTTAGGAAAAGTCAACTACCCTGGGAGAAAGGGCTCTATTGTGTTGAAGCCCTTAAAAATGCATTAACTCACATTCTTTCCCTAGTGGATATAATTTCAGTGCACTTTGAGATGACATTTGGACATAGGTCAAAGAAAGTTTGTTTCCAGAATAAGGAATATATATATCTGAAGTTAATATGATATTTATAGGTAGTGAGAGTGCATTTGCTCTATACTAGCCTCTATGCTAGGCATGTGGTGAAGGAATCAACTTTGAACAAGACAGACACAAGCTCGGGTGTCAGGGTGTCAGAGTTTACTGTGCAGAACTGTATAGTAGAACACAGGCATGTTGATGGAAAGCTATAAAGCCTAAAGTTTCAGAGAGTTATTAGTGTTAAGAAACACCTTCCTAGACTTGGAGAGTCACAAGAAGCTTCCAACAGATCAATTGGAACCTAAAGGATGATGATGTTGACCTTTTCTGACTTCAATCAACTAAAGCTTGGCCTCTGTTGACCTTTGCCCCAATTCTATGCTGAATTCTCTTGCTCAAGCCCCTTCATGAATATGCATGTACCCTTAGCTTAAACACTTCCCCAACTTTGCTGTTAGGGGAGACACTGCTTTGCCTAAGATCCCTGGACCTTTGGCATGGTTGTGTCTTTTAGCTTGACACCCACCAAGTGTCAAGCTTCTCCGGACCTTTGGCATGGTTGTGTCTTTTAGCTTGACACCCACCAAGAGGGGAACCCAATTTTGGGGTAACAATGTGATTGTTCTGAGACACTCTCAATGGGTTTCCTGCATTTTGCATCTCTTCCTGTCTTGTATCAATGGGTCTTGTTCTGGGCTAGTGTTGAAAGGATATTTGCATAACAAACGACCTTGGAAAATAGAGAGTGTTTCCCTCCAGGGCAGAGGGCAGATATGTTTGCTGCCCACAGTGTAAAGATAATGCCTCCCTCCAGGGTCAAAAATTGGGCAGGTTTGCCAGTAGCTCTTTAAGATAAAAGATTCCTAAATCCAGTATTCCTCAGCTGTGAAACCAACCCACTGTGTGCGTGTAGCACGTACTTGGGATGCTCTGCAGGCCCCCGGGGGCCTGGAGAAGCAAGGGAAACCAATGCTTTCACGCTACCCTCCACAGTTCTTAATAGTGATTTTTGAGCTGAGTGTTGCGTACCTGGCAGGTTTTCTCCTGGATCGTAGTGGGAGGGTCACGCAGGAAAAGGGAGCAGCTCCTGTAAAGGCAGAGACAGATTTGGAGGACTTTGTAGAAGATTGGATTGTTTTGTGTCTAGAAATATTATGCCGGCTAAGATTTGGGAGGATGGAGGTGCACAAGTCTGAAAATGGGGAAAACTGGCAAGACCAACAGGTAGGAAGCTAGCGCGACAACGTCATCTCTTATGTTCAGGGCTTCAGGTAGTTGAGGCTTCAGGCTAATCTTTACCATTGAAAGAGAACTGGGAGTCCTTACAACTGATAAGGACTTTGCTGTTTTTACTTCTCTTGCCTAATAACAGTTTGTTCTTTTGTTTCCCTTGAGATCATTAAGTACTGAGACCTGTTCAAGGAGAGCGTTTTGGCCAGGCTGAGCTCCCAGAGTGGCTTAGGCCCCAAATGGCTTCCTCGCCTGTTTCTTTCTCCAGGGATCTGCTACCCTATTGGCTTACAGGATGATTTTCACCTTTAAATTCCATCCTCAGATCTCGGAGTCACCTCATCAGAAGCCAGCCCCAAACAGGCTAGATCTAATAATTTTTTTTTAAGGCGGAAATCTGGATTTTCATGTTAAACCTTTTTAAAACTGTATAAACCAGATTCAGACTCTGGGCCACCAGTTTACAGCCTCTGATTTAACTAGTCTATACAAGAAGGAATCTGCTTACCCATGGTCTTGTGATGCTTACATGGAGAGCCATACCTTGCCATACAAACAATAGAATATTTGGGGGCTTGTGTTTGCCCCGTAGAGCGGATGATTTACTTACTGTCCAAGCCCTGTTCTTTTACGTTTGAGCTGAATAGACATGGTTTTAGAACTAATGAAGTGGAACTGCTTCCCTTCCTTTCCTATTGTATGATGCATCGTGAATAAGCTATTGTCCGGAAAATCAAGCTTTCTTCTTTTTCACAGATACGCGAAGTGAGCTTTGCCCGTGGGCTTGCACCACCAGAGTAAAGTGGGCAAGTTTGTCTTTTGGCACCAAAAAAACTTCAGCATTCTGGGCTCTTCCCCTCCACCTCACCTGACTTTAACCCCGCAGCTGCAAGTCAGACTACTCTATGACCTCACGCCATCAAAACCAGTTACCTGGAAAGGCACTCGGTCTAAGGGGAATTTCAGAGAAGGGTATGATAATCCCAGGTTAAATTCAATATTTGAAAAGTAATCAAAAGATACAGAAAATGGTCAGTCACAAGGCCACTGAAACATGGTATATCATCACTACCCTGAACCATTTTCTTTTTTTGGGGGGGGGGGGCCATGCTGCTCAGCTTGTGGGATTTTAGTTTTCTGACCAGGGATTGAACCTGTGCACCCTGCAGTGGAAGCTCTGAGTCCACTGGTCTAACCACTGGACTGCCAGGGAATTCTACCCTGAACCATTTTCTACACAGCTCATAAGGCAAAGTATTATAACTGAGTATAGTTCAGAAAAATCTTGATCTTTCTAGAATTAACACATTAATTCACACTGTATTTTACTTTGTACTTTACAAACTTTATTAAATAATGAGCATTACTAACTTTCATTATCATATATACAGTATTTAAACTATGTTTTCCTAGATGCATGGTTTTTTGTTTGTTTGTTTCTCTGGGGTTTTTTTTTTTTGCACAAAGAATAGAGTAGGTGAAAAGTGAACTTATAAAAAAAAAATTGAACCTTCAGTACAGAGACCTTGTAAGAACTTGACATCCATTTAAGTACATATAACTCTTTTCCCCCAATTATATACATCCCTACCCCACCTCCCGAAGAAACTATTTTAAACAAAAGCACTCATTGAATAACTTTGAGGGAAAATACGAACTTGATTATATATATACACACAGATCTCAAAATCTGTATCCTGGCTGACAGAACGGATGTATAGAGCTGCAGATTTGTCCTAGAACCTAAAGACAACCATACAGACATTTTATACAGTATGACAGCAGCCTCCGTGCAGCAGGGTGTGTTCCTATAAGTGACATCAAAGTCGTGCAACAGGACATTGGTGTGGAGAATTAATAATTTCTGAGAGGAAGACACCACAGCAACATGGATAATACAGAATTTGGGTCTTACAAACCAAAAAGCAGAGAAGTGGGAAACTGCATTCCCGGGACAAGAAAAGTCAGGTAACTTTGTTTTGTAAACGCCCTTACAAATACGTCTAGCAAGTCTGAGAATCTATACTCAGTTACGGTGCTTCTCTTTTCTGATACTGCTTATTCTTGAAAACTCATAACATGTTTAAAGGAGGGCAATGAAAGAAGGAATCGTTCCAGAACAATGCTCGTCAATATGGACTTTGTTTTCTAAGCTACAAGAAGAAAGTACAGTATGGAGAAAGAAGAAAATTAGGTTATTTTTTGTTACTTAAAAAGGAAAACGAATGCCTTAGGTACCTGTGTATAAAATAAGGATGGTCACATTTTATGTTTTTAAGAAAAAGAGGCATAGCACTTAAAGAGAGAAAAAGAATTATGGTAGATGTCACTGATTCAAATCAATATCATTGCTTATCTTTAAATGAAAAGCCCAGATCCCTTTTCCCTACACAGATTATCATATCTTTTAAGATGAAAACTGAGAGGGTGGGGAAGAGGCCACAGAATGTAAAATGGCTTAAAGTGAGAATGCGAAAGCCACTGTTTGAGAAAACATCCTTGTTACATTGATTGGAGTCTTCAGTAAAATATTTTTATAAAGTGGCCATAAATCTGCCTTCATTTTTCTCTTTAGCTTCTTTAGTTTTGTGTTTTACTCACAAGGTCTTGCTTTTGTTTTTGTTTCCTTCCATAAAGAGTTGTATTAGTACATAATATCACAATGAACCACTATTTAAAGACCATAATTACAACTTAAAAGATGTGATTAGTCAGAATTTAGTAACCAAAGATTCTGCTCTTCTATATGCCCCCAAACAATGAGACAAGACCCCCTTTTTATGTCTGGCTTAGAAAATAAATTTCACTACAGTCAATAAAATTCTCAAGGCTGGGACCAGGTCATCTGGCTGAGTATAAAATTCATGAAAGGACATCTGAAAAACTGCTCTGGGAAGAGTAGCTTTAAAGCGCTTTGCTTTATTTTAGTTTATGGTTTACTTCGTGTTGATTAGAAACAGGCACAAAACGTAGTGAAGGGTTTTATCTTCTCCCCATCCCCAACTGTCATATAATGAGATGATCAAGTTGTACCCAGATGTCAACCCATCTTTTCTAATAAGTCAATTTGCATTTTCTTGCACTTGGTTTTAAACCATTAAGGGAATCATTCATTTAACCCCATGAAATGTAAAATAAGTGATGAGCAGCACATTCTGTGGCCTCGTTCAGGAAGACAGGGAAGGATTTTTACTTACAGAAAATTGGTCATGATACATTCTAATTTCCAATAGTTACATATTTTCTGCCTTATAATGAACTAGATGCAGGAATGCCAGCATAGAAACCCTAAAATGGGCACCTAGACAATACTCCGATTAGAGATCCCTCGTTTAAGTTATTCTAGGGTCTTGGCACAAATTTAACAAAAACGTCAGAGGTAAGCATAATCCTTTAAACAGCTTTAGTTTCCTTTCTTTTTAAAAAACGTGAAAAGTCCTCCTTGCTGCCTTTGAGTCCTAGTATACCTGTGGCTTCTGGATAATAGGAAATGATTATTGCATTTCTTAAAGTCTGGGCACTAACTGTCAGGATATGGGAAAAAATACCATGGCCATCATGTTTAAAAAAAAAAAAAAAAGCCTAAAATTTTCAAGTAAGATTGACTTACATGAAACACGAAGACCATCAACATCAGAAAACACAGTGTTAGATGCTAACATTTGCTACAGTACAATCCTGGCTGGATCGCCAGCTGTTTCAAAAAGTTGTGCTGTTAAAGAAAGTATACTTTACATCTCTGGTTATTACAAAACTGTTCTAATCTGGTACATACAAAACATCTCTCAGTATCTCTAATTCATGAGCACAGTAAGAAGTTAATTCAGGCAGCTACTCTTAAGAAACTTAGGCAAAGCTGCTTGAACTAAGACACTGGAATTTTTCCCTTAGAGACTGGACAATATTTTGCTGATTGGGAGGTGGCCCCTTCCAGAGATAGTCATTCAGTTTGTCAGAATCATTGTATGATGTCAGATATGGTCCAAGTTTGCTGCTTATTGGCTCATCTTCTTCTGACTTGATCTCCACATAGTCATCTTCATCTCCTTCAGTCTCTTTGAAATTGGAAAAATAGTTCTGGGTAGCTATTTGGGCACTTAAAGGTAAATTTCTATTTACTACCAGAACTTTCTGTGAGTCCTGGAGTGTGAGATCTGAGTGTTTTTCAGTGCCCTGTTGACCTGAGTCAGCGATACCTGGCACCAAATCCTGGTGACTCTCCCACCTTGAACTTCTGTGTAAAGACAGCAGCTGTTTCTTTCCCATTTCACTAGGGTAGTTGATGGAGTCTGAGGACTTGTTTATCAGGATGGAGGAAGATGACTGGGACCTGTTATAAGGCTGAGATTTAGCACTGATTCCCTTCCGTCCCAGAGAGTTGTAAAGATGGCCCTGACAGGAGTTCTCTTTGTTGGGCTGGCTGACCACCACGCTGTGTCTCTGCACGGAGCCCAGCAGAGGCTCAGAGATTTGGAGAGAAGGCACGGAGCAAGCTGCGGACAGTTGTCTTGGGGTACTTTTCGTATTGATCTCTAAAGTGGGACATTTTGACTTCAAGTCTTGCTCTGGCCGGGGACAGAAATCTGCTAACTCTCCATTACTATAGGTTGAATGCAAAAGCCAGTCCTCGCTACCGTGTTGGGTGTGGGAAGATGATGCAGAGCTGAGGTTGGAGGAGTCTTGAGGGCTGGCCCAGCCATCCTTCTGAGTCTTAAAGGGGGTTTCTCTGAATACGATCTGGTCATACAGTTGGGAATATTCAGCAATCCTGGCACCTGGAAGGCAAATATTAAAATGATAAATATATACAGGATCATTTCTACATGCAAAGATTTAAAAAATAAGAACGTTCTAGCAACATATTAAAAAATTAAACAGTAGAGAGGACTTTTAAGTTAAGTTTGAGGATAAGAAATCATCAAATACTAAACAACACAAACTAAGAAAATCATCCCGTTTAATAAAAAAGCCACCTGAAACTTCATTTGATCTAATTCTGGATTATTTTGTTTATTTCAACAGCAGGTCCACAAGCGTTCCCTGTTTGTAATGACAATTTCTAGTGTTCTTTACAAGCATGGAATCGTGTGTCAGTGCTAAAAACAGGCAACATAAAAATAAGAGTCAGCACTTAAACCCCGGTCAATGAAAAATAACTCAAGTAGTCATTAAAAGAAGCATGACCACAATCCACCCTGCAGTGGCTACCCCTGCCTCACCGGTCTTGATTGCTCTCGGACAGCTACTCCCAGCAGAGTCTGCTCCCGGTGGCTGTTCCCGCACTTCTTGTTTCCAGGCAGCCCTCCACTGCCACTGTCTCGGGATGTTGACAGGAGGTCCTCCCTTCAAAACCACATGTACTGACTGATCCTTACCTCCTTTCCTATCACCGAGAAGCCGGGCACTGAAATCTATGCTTCCAAGACATTAAGAATGAACCATCCTGTGCACACAATCCATAATCTAATGCTCTCTAGTACTGGTTGCAGAACAGGGTTTTACCGTTATTTCCACGAAAGCTATTGCCACTTCAAATTAAGCTATGAGGCCACTATCCTCTCTACTTCACTTCTGAGTACAGACATCTCTAAAGACATTAACAGAACCGTGATATAGATACAGAGAATTCTCTTGGGTCAGGAATGATTAAAAAGAGAGAGCCCAGAGATGTCAATTTCAAGAGCCGTGTCCCCCCACCTCCCAATCCAGGTACCCACATGACCACCCTAGAATCAAAGAATTCCATGAATCCTATAAATCACTCAGACCACATCTACGCAGTCTCTATAGAGGGCATCTATTCTATATATGATGACCAGCAAGTGACATTACAATTTTTTCCTCTTTATATTTTTAGTAACCTGTTATTAGTAAATTATTCCTTGAATTTAAACTAAATATTTAGTTGAGTTTCTGCTGTTTCTTTCAAGTTTGCCTTCTATGGGGACAGAAAACAATGTGCTGTTGTTCTGTGTGCCCTTTAACTGCAACTCCCTCAGATGACTTGCCCCTTAGTCCCCAGAATCAGAATAAATAGTGTTTATCTTCTCATTATAGATCCTACATTCATTCAGAGCCTTCAGACTTTCAAGTCCAAATTGCTTGGAAGGACAGAGATTATTAGTTTAGAACTTGTAGTAACAAAAACTTGAGCTATTACTCCTTAAAGGGCATAGTAAAGACTCTCAATACCAATTAAGATTTGGTAACCCCTTAACAGACTGGAAGTCTACATAGACACTAAGGTGCCCTTGTTAGCCATCCTGAAATATACAATGTTTCGTTAACTATGAAACCCAACCAGTGGTAGCTGGACCTTTAGGCTTGTCTTTGGTTAGCAGTCCCACCTCAAAGTCAAGACGGTTCTTCCCAAGCCATTCTCACCTACACTGTGGCTCTGAGCCTGATCCCACAGCTGAATCAGGAAGGCTTTGAACTTCTACAAAGTTCCAAGAAAATGACAATTTGAGAGAAAGCAGTGAGAGCTAATCAAAAAAATTCAGTTAAACTATTGCAGCATCAAAATTTAACTGTAAAGTCTTGTAAGAACAAATAGCTCTTGACTTTGGAACATGGTGGCCCAGATCATCTGAAACCATGTATTATCCAAAATAGCCCTAGTATTTCTCATGCCTTTTTCTTCTTTATCACACTCTCTTCTTCTTCCTTTGCTTAATCAAATCCTATTTACCTCTCAAGACCCTCTATAAGCTTTATCACTTCTATGAATCCTTTTCTAACTGATTTCTCTGAAGTCTTATATGCACCATAATACTTAGCTATTGGTTGTGTACGCATGCTTGCACACAATCTTGTGTTGCTAGTTATTGTATCCAAGCTGGTTTATTATTCCATCTAGTCCATGAGCTTTTAATCTTGGAGAACAATCCCCACAGAAAACCAAGCACAGCTCTAGGCAGAAATTGGTCTCAAGAACTACTTAATTACCCAGATAATTTTTGGACTGCCTCCATTTATTCTAAACACAGTGTTAAGAATAAATGTGCTCCAAGACTGTACCATGGAGAGTGGAAAGGCAGCGTACGATTTGGGCATAGCCGGAAATGGGGAAGCAGGAAGACAGCCTTTAGTAAAATGCTATGTAAACATATATATTATAGACAACTCATAATGGGCACAGTTTATCTTTGGATAATAAAAAGTTGACCATTTATAAATTTGGAATAGAAAGTACCTCGCAAGTAGACACTATACTGTGCCGATCTAAGTTTTTGTTTTTTTGGTCTCAGCTTGACCTTCTAAGAGAGTCTATAACTTGCTTGATGCCAACATGAACGTGAGACAAGCTTCCAGAGCGATGGCTGTTATTAACTAGATACCCTTAGTCCGATGTACAGGAAACAGCCAGCCCAAGATGACACTTCTAGCCTAAAAAGCTCAGTATTAGTCAGCTGGATGCAAATTCCCCCTCATTCTTAGTTCTGGCATTCATAGTCCTTATAGAACATGTACCTTATCATAATGGGACAACGTCAGGGCTATCTCTGGTTTATTCCTCTTTTGTAAGTCTAGAAGGTAGAATTCTTATCATTCCAGATAAAAATTTGAAGTGATCCTTGTTGAGAGAAGTATGAACTCTACTGTTTTCAAGACAGAGATTAAAATCAACATTTCTGATGTTGCTTGTGATGCAGCGCAAAGCACAAAATGCTATCTTGCCTTCCCTACTTTACACAAGGAGGAGCATTCCTCAAGCCTGTACGGAGTTTTCTCCCACAGAGAACATCACCAAAAAAACAAGGAGTGGGGGGGGGGGACCCCAAAGGCTTCCTTGGCCTCAAAGACTGTCAGGAGTGAGGCATAATGGGACAAGATGGCCGACATGCCGCAACAGGCTCCAAAAGGTGGGAGGGGCTAGACCTGGTTGGGTGATTTACAGGCGGAAGTCTGGCCCAGGGCCTGTAGACCCCGGCTGGAGCGTTCAATAAAGGTGCTGGAGAGTTTCAGCAGGTGAATAGGGCGCCCCTCCTTCCGCACAACACCGAGAGCAAGCTCCTGGCAAAGTGGCAAGGCCCATACGGAGAAGTCTGGTGAATCGGTCCATTCGATTACGACGTCCTGTGCCCAGATAAACAAGAGAGAGAAAAGGAGTCATCACGTCAACTGATTGAAAGCCTGGTGGGCACAGGAAGTGGTCTCGATCCACCCAGATGGAAGATTCTTCAGGTCTGAGAGATGGCAGGCCCTAGGGACACGCTCCTGCCAGCCAGCAGGGGGAGACACTGGCTGGCTCAGAAGATGACTCTGGAGAGATCTTCTCTTGGAGAGAATGTCGATAGTAGCCCACCATGTCAAGAAAGGGCCCAGACACAGAGCTATGATCCTACAGGAGCCCAAGAAGACACGAGTAGCCAAAACAGAAATAACAAACAAAAAGGGGGGGGGGAGCAAAAGAAAACCCCAAAGGGAAACCTATTCATACTTAAAAGGTGGGTAAAAAAGACTATTGAAGGCAGTTGTAAGCCCTAATGATTCAGTATTGAAGACCTTGCTTCTGACAGGGTTGGAGCTTCACATGTTAATGGATGGTCCACATTCCAAACAACCGGCCTCAGGCAATTACCACTTTTTAAACAACAGTCTGCTGGCTTCATCAATCCATCATCATCGGAAACCTCAGTATTATATTTTCTCTCATTCTGAGGCACCCTAGCCCAGATTCAGTCAGTGGTTTCATTGCCAACACACTACTGCTTCTAGTGCCATCTGTACTCCAAAACAGTCCGCCTGCAGCTGGAACTCAGTCACTTTTTCTGTGTGTAACAACAGTTTAGCAACACTAGCGTTGGAAAAGGGACTAATTCAAGCATATTATTGCAAGGAGAAAAATATATGCGATCTAGTCTCTCACATTCATATAAAAATCACATTTAACCTTTATCTAACTTAAAAAGAAGGCCAAGTCACAGAGGGTCTGTAAAATCCTTCAGGTAACATTTCCAGGGCTTCACTTCCCTACGTGTTAAGAAATATTACTGTGCGATTAGCTCTGGAAAAAGAGTAAACTTAGGTAATTCTTAAATACTCCCAAACTTAAAAAAACTGTTTTTCCCTACAGATTCTTGTCATGCAACTTGTGAGTCCATTTAGGACTTGGATACCCCCTTCTGATTCTCTGCTTTCCACCTAAGAAAGCAGTCCCAAAGAAAGGAGGTAGGTGTCATCGAGTTGGCCAGATGAGCCATGCCGCCACCAAGCTAACCAACGAAACATGCCCTGATACTGAGCCATCTGGTTTTTATTTTTAATTGGAGAACTGTCTCTTCTCATTTGATGCAGAGACAATGCTTTGTCAGAAGATCTAGGGCTGGGATTCTTAAAACAGGATCAAAAGTCCACACTGAAAAAAAAAAATTCAGTTCCTGGGCCCTAATCTCAGAAATCTCTCTGGGTCTGGAGGTGGAAAACTCCTCAGGTGAGAGTCAGCACCCTCAGGTTTTTTTTTCTTTCCATGACAATCCAGTGCTTAATTCACATCATGCCCTTCCACTGAGAACCCTGTGTAATCTACCCAGGGGATATGTACTTCTTTACAATAGAGGAAAAGCCAAACTGTGATCCTCTCATTCCTAAACCCTAATGGTACCAATATCACGCACGTGATCCTGGTTTGGTTCTGCCCAAAAAGGAGGCTTGACTCAAAATTAAATTTCTTGGAAGCATACAGGAGAATACCAAATGAGACAGTATTAAATGCATTACAGCAGCTATTCCAAAAAAGCAACTAGAAAATGTAACACATGAGAAAACAGCCGAGTTACAGTGTGAACAGCCAAAAAAAACCATGCAAAAAGCCCTCCTTTTTGTCTTTGTTAGGATGAGTAGGCGTTTTTGTTAGGATTCCGGAGCAAAGAGCAATCCTATTCCGTATTCGTCCAAACCTTAAACTCTTACCCTGCTACCCAGCTACCCCTCCTAACACACTGAAACTGAACCTGACGGCTATGTTTCAGCTCTAGATTATATTAGAGAACACTGCTTCAAATATCACATCTGGAGTGATGATGTCACAGACACCAGGAAACCCTCCAGACCCAATCACCTCCCACTGGTGAGATGTGGTGGGTGCAGGGCCGGCCTCATCTGTGCGTCAGTGAGTCTGGGGTCTCTCTGTGAGAATGCACATCTGGGTGACAGCACCCTCACGGTGCTAAGGACACTGAGAACCAGAACACGGCTCTCTCCCAGTCCTCGGAAGGAGAAGGGCAGCGCGGGAGACATACCGATGGCGGGCCCGCCTTGCTTCTTTTCTTCTAGGATGGCCGCCAGGTCCCTGGGAACCTGCTTCTGCACGTGGCTGCCAGGCGGCTGCTCCAGCTCCGGGCTTTTCACCTTTAACAGCTGATTTGCCTTCTTGATCTTCTGACTGTACTGCCTGGCCATCAGGAAAACCCTGCTCCTGGTCTTGTCTGAGGTGTCCATGCCGGGGTCAGGGTTCTTCAGGTCTGCAGGGGACGGGCTGCTGCTGGCCACGTCGTAGGGACTCTCCACGGGTGGCAGGTCACTGACCAGCGACAGCCGGTGGAGACTCAGGCAGGAGCCGTCTTTGGAGGCCGGGGTTAGGTCAAGCGTGCAGGAGACCGGCCCCGGCCTGTCTCTGGGCGGCACGAGGGGGGCCCGGCCTGCGGGCAGGGAACGTGGGGAGCGTGCGCCCAGCTCCGGGGCGCTGCCCGCCAGCGGCCGCTCCTGCACGTCGTCTTTGCTAACGGGAAACGCCGCCAGGAGCCGGTCTCTGGCTTTGACTTCGTTTTTCTTGATGTAATTTTCCAGGTCATTCCAGATTTCATCTACTTCTTCAGACAGTTTATCGGAGATGGACCGATCCGCTATGGACAAGTTGCAGCCGAAGGAGTTATAGAACAAACTCAGATAATCGTTACCGGAGGGTCCCGGGGGGTACGGCGCCTCGTCCTCGCTGAACTGGAGGCTGTCCTGGGAAACAGAGGCCCTCAGACTGTCACAGCACCCCAGGTCAGCCTCCAGGCCCAGGAAGGTGCTCCTCTTGGGACGTTTCAGGCTGCTGCACTTGAAGTCCTGGGAGGGCGCCTCTGGGAGCCCGATGGTGTCGTAGACGTTCTCCTCCACCACCTGGAGTTCGCGTGAGCTTTGGTTCCACGCCTCCCGGCCTGGGGAGGCACCATCTCTCTGGGGGTGCAGAGGGCTCTTCTCTGGGCTTGCCGGCCTCTTTGAGAAGGCCAGCTCCGGGGTGCTCTTGGGGCGAGCAGAGTCCCTGGCTGATTTGGGGGGAGGGGCTTCAGCTTCTTCCCGTTTAGCCACCATCAGTTTCAAGTCCTCATAACTTATGTTATCATAGACATGGTCTATGTCATCAATGGTCAACTCTACAGAGGACCCGAAGGGAGTCATCCCGTCCAGCCCCTCTGTTTTAGGGTCATTCTGCAGTTCCCTTCGGGAGCTGTACTGAGGGCTGTCACTGTCCCTATTCCTCATGTCAGGGGGACACGTGTTGCTCTCGCCAGCACTGCTGGCCCGCCGCACAACCCTGTGGCCAGAGCTGGGGGTCTCCGAGGACTCGACCTGTCCCATGTGCCAACTGCAAGGTCGACTGGAAGTGCTGTCCTCACACAGTCGGGCAGAGTTCAGATCTGAAGGGGAGAAGGATGGCAGGAACATCTGATAATCATCTTCGTCCTCCTCATTCTCCTGTGGAGACCGCCGACTGGGGAACAAGGCTTGCCGGATCTGGTGGTCCGTCCAGATGCTTCTGACGGCCCCGCCCCCGCGAAGCACGCTGATAATGGCAGAACTGCTTGGCTGACTGTTCCTCTGGGCAGGAGACGGCCCTGCTGAAGTCAGCTGGGGAGACCCTTCCTCTCTGGAAACCTGAGGAGGATAGAGACATATCGATTGAATTGTAGCACCACAGGACACATGACTTAGGATGTTCTCCTGTATTTACACATTGCCTCTCCCCCTAGACTGTGATATTCTTAAAGAAAATGATCAGTAAACATTGTTGATTTTTTTTTTTTTTTTTTTTTTTTTTGCGGTACGCGGGCCTCTCACTGTTGGGGCCTCTCCCACTGCGGAGCACAGGCTCCAGACGCACAGGCTCAGCGGCCATGGCTCACGGGCCCAGACGCTCCGCGGCATGTGGGATCTTCCCAGACCGGGCCATGAACCCGCATCCCCTGCATCGGCAGGCGGATCACCACTGCGCCACCAGGGAGGCCCAAACATTGTTGATTTTAACTGTGTTGGAAAGCACATCAGATTTTTTGCAAAAGGAGCAGAAAGGACAGGAACTGATATTTGCTTAGAAATAGGCTAGGCTATTTGAAGACAGTCTCCAAACTTAAGGTTCACAATCACTCTTTGGATTAGATATGATTGTACCAGTTTCACAGCAAGGAAATCTAGGCTCTTAGGATTCAGTAACATGTTTTCCCCCAGCAGTGGAAAGGCTAGCATGTAAACCCAGGTTTGACTCCAAATACCTTTCCCCACTGCAGGGAATTGGCTAAATACAGAAAACTCTTAGATATTTCTAATAATTCCGATGTGTTCTCGGTAAATAACATTATATAAATGAACATATATAGGTGTCAAGGGCCATGGTATCTGATTTCTATTTGGGGTTTGATTCTTAGCGGTCTTACTGTGGTTTCCGGTCTACGAGAAACACCCCTGCAGACCCCCAAGGGTTTTCCTTTAAATCTGCAGACCTGCATGAACCTGACCAGCAGTGCCTTGGTTTATAGATTCTAGGCAAAAGAGCCTTTGTTGCAGGAATTTAATTTAATCCACTACTGAGCTAATGAAATTTCTACTTTCTTTCAAAATACATTTAATTAAGCAATATTTAGATGCCAATTAGGGAGTAAATTATGAGTGACATTAATGATTTTTAATCAGAGAAAACAATGGGTCTGTTATAACTTGGAACCTTTCCTGATGGAGCTCAACTGTGCAGACAGGGAGTGGACTGCCCTCTGATGCCCTCTGTGGGTACTGGGATTAGCTTCAAAGATTTGAAAGGGTTAAGACAGGTTCAAACTAATTAGTACCAGGGGTATATTTTCTGGTCAAAACACTATAGTAACCTATTGGAAATGTCAAATTAGCAAGAATTTTTCATCACTGATCAATGAAATTGGGATACATGTTACCTTGGAATATCCACCTATTAATATGTCTGTCTGTCTGCTTACCTGCCTGTCTATCAGGGAGGGCAAAGATACAATTTTATCCTGAATGTTGTTTTTCTATTAAAAATTTAAAGCTAAAAACATCTAATTAGTCATTGAATCTTTTGTTCATTTTTTTCAGATAGTAAAAATGTGGGGCTTCCCTGGTGGTGCAGTGGTTGAGAGTCCGCCTGCCGATGCAGGGGACGCGGGTCGTGCCCCGGTCCGGGAAGATCCCACATACCGCGGAGCGGCTGGGCCCGTGAGCCATGGCCTCTGAGCCTGCGCGTCCGGAGCCTGTGCTCCGCAACGGGAGAGGCCACAACAGTGAGAGGCCCGCATACCGCAAAAAAAAAAAAAAAAAAAAAATGTGGACTATTTGAAGACTAGGAAGAAATGAATACACACACATATAGATATATGTGCACACATACAAATATATATATATTATATTTTGGCTCTTCTGTTTTTTTTCTTTACCCTTTAATATCTCTCCCTTTTCCTCTTACTCAGACTGCACTGGTAAAATGTTTATAAAATATAGGTACGCAGTAACTACATTTTATAAAATAAAACAAGTTAGTATTAGCTAGTTAAATCATGATCAAACACTGTGGAAGTGTAACAAAACAATTCTGTGAACAGCCAGAAGTAATACCTTCTTAAAATCTTTCATTCCAGAAAAATTCCCAGACATTTTAGAAAATTAGAAACCCCGAATTGTTAATATCAAAGTATATTTTTAAGGTAACTACCCTTTTTTTGTTTGTTTGTTCAGCCACGCTGCGTGGCTTGCGGGATCTTATTTCCCCAACCAGGGATCAAACCCGTGTCCCCGGCAGTGGAAGTGCAGAGTCCTAACCACCGGACTGCCAGGGAATTCCCAAAAGGTAACTACACTTGAAGTGAAGTTAGCAGTAATTTGGAAGGTGAAAGTTTATATCAAATAAATCATCAGGAGAACTGAGGAAGCTGTTAGGTTTAGAAATAATCAGTATATGGATTGGACACAGCACAGAAGTACGTAGTGTAGATCCCTCGTGATGAACAGTTTTCCACATTCTCAGCATTACGGTTACTTAATAATCACATAATAAGAGCTAATTTATGGGGCACTTGTTTTGTGCCAAATACTGTACTAAGCACATTAAAAAACATATCACATTTAATCTTTATAACAATTCCATAAATTAGGAAACTAAGTCTTGGTAAGGTTTAACAACTTGCATACAGTCATACAGCTTATAAACGGCAGAAATGGATTTGAACCCATGTCTTAATCCTCAGTTTATATATGAGCTAAATCTCTCTCCCTCTCTCCTTCCCTTTATCTCTCGCTATATACACACATGCACACACACACAAACACGGCTTTAGAAGGTATATTCTAGGAGAAACGTTAATCTCTTTATCTCTTTAATCTCTCCCTGCATTTAGTATACATTCATTTTTGTTAGGAGATGGAATTTTACCACTAAGAAAAAAGTACATTGGTGTTTTCTTTCTTTCTTGTCTTCAGATTGTATAAGGTTTAGTTAGTCCCCATATGGAGACTTGACTCGATCACTATCGTAGAAAGTTTCCGAGAAGCTCTTGAGATTGTATCTCTAGGACTAATAGAGCGATTCCCCTAGCTGGTACTAAGCCAGGCTTGCTCCGTGATCATAGCTTGGCTGCCTTACAAGGGCACCGTCCCAGGGTTTGTTTATGAAAACAAAGTACATTAAAAAAATCAAAATCTCATGCCATATTTCAGGACAATGAACCAATTCATGTTAATAAATTTCAAAAGCTTCCAAACAGAAATATGTACTACCTGAAAAAAATCCACATGCCGTAATTTTAAGCAAATAGCTTAGAGATAAGACCATGTTGATTTTTAGACATTTAGGCGTCTAACCTGAAAGATACATTATTTATTAACAGGGTCACTTTGGCCCTGTGCCAAGGAGTGGAGCACGTAGAATCGCGGGGGAGATGTTCACAGCCACGTTGCTACAGTTACAGAGCACGAAGTAAGAAGCTGCGCTCAGTCCCCTAAACACTGTTAAGTAAGCCAGTTGATCAGTAGGCATACTGGATGTGGTTTGCCCAGGTCAGGATACAATAGGCATTGTTCGTAGGTAATAAATTTGAATATACATCTTCTAATACAACATACCATTTTTATTCTGCCTCTCCTAACCTTTTATTGGAGGGAGAAAAATCAAAGCTTGATATAGTGAAGTTTCATTATACCACCTATGATCACACCTCTTATACCAGCAGCAGGACCATATTCTTAGACGGGGATCTTTGTGATTGAAGTCTGATGCTTTGAAAAGGGAGCAAATACTCAGGATGCAAGAGCCTCAGTCTTATAGGCACAGAGGCACAGGGCAATGTGGGGTGCACCACACTAGCCCTGTGTGGGTGTTACATCTTTTTTTTTTAATTAATTTATTTTATTATTATTATTTTATTTTTGGCTGTGTTGGGGTCTTCGTCGCTGCACACAGGCTTTCTCTAGTTTCAGTGAGCGGGGGCTACTCTTCGTTGTGGTGCCTGGGCTTCTCATTGTGATGGCTTCTCTTGTTGCGGAGCACGGGCTCTAGGCGTGCAGGCTTCAGTAGTTGCAGCACGCAGGCTCAGTAGTTGTGGTTCACGGGCTCTAGAGTGCAGGCTCAGTAGTTGTGGCACATGGGCTTAGTTGCTCCATGGCATGCGGGATCTTCCCGGACCAGGGCTCGAACCCGTGTCCCCTGCATTGGCAGGCGGATTCTTAACCACTGCGCCACCAGGGAAGCCTAGGTGTTACATCTTAAGGTAATAGCTTCTGAATAGAGAGGTGGGGCAGAAGGATGAAGAAATCATTGCCTTGGTTCTGAGAGATGAAGCTGGGGTGGTGAGGTGGAGGGAGAGTTGATAAGGACGAGCCCTAACTTAAATCTACGTCAACATGTAAAATAATTGTTTACACTTGGAAGATTAGCTGCAGATGAGACATATAAGGAAAGGGTAGGTATAAAGGGCACCTAAAGTAAACATTTCAAAATAAGAAATGTCAATAGTACTTACCTTTTGGATGTCTTGTGCTGTTTCTGAAAAATAAAAGTTTTTTTATCTTTTAAGTTTGAGGATTAAAAATGTCTCTCTCATACATAGGTAAGCACTCACATTTTATAGGGCTTTTAAACTTATTGTTAATAATTGAAGCCCAAGCATCTCTGGGCTCTTGAGACCTCACTTTTAGAAAATGCCTCTCAGTTATCCAAGTATAGATCTTGTACTACATGTAAAACAACCAGACATGTATCTGAGTGATAAGTATCTTCCTTAAATCCCTGAGAGCAATGGACCAATTCATATGAATACGTTTCAAAAGCTTCCCCCCACCCAAATATATATTACCTGAAAAAATAATCCACATGCCCTAAGCCATGAAACTCACTTAAACATCAGATTATGCTTCTGTTAATTTTTAAATATTCTATCGGCTTTCATTGAAGATATAGCATTTATCAACAGGGTCACCTTGGCACTGTGCTAAGGAGGGTGCAAGAGGAATTGTGGGGAGAGATTTACCAGCCACATCCTCCTATATACCCTTACGATTCTCTGATCATGTGTGTCTCATCTTTCAACACTGTTTAATTACAGAAGCATTTAAAGTAAAAAGCGATCAAACCCTCTCCACAAATTCCACCCTGCAGAGGTAGCCACACTTAAAAGTTTGATGTTCATCTTCCCAGGTCCCATGCCCACTGCCCCAATCCCACAACAATGCACAGTTTTTTTGACAGCTGCAGAATATTCCATGTAGTATTCCAGAATTTACTACAACTTTTAAAACTATTTCCCACTAGATGGGCATTTTATGTGGTGTCTTGTTATATAAACTCTGCAAAGAACACAGATACTCATAGATCTGTGCTCACTTGGGTGAGCACTTCTATACAGGAAGTGTACGTTGTGAAATTTCTATGGGTGAAAAATTTGAAATTTTTGGTTCAAGAGCAAATACACATTTTCAATTTAAATGGGCATTAACAAATTTTGCTCCAAAAAGGTTGCAGAAATTTATACACCAACAGTTTCAGAGTGCCTGTTTTTCTTTTCTTTTGGCCAAGCCCACAGCTTTCTCCTCTCCATTTATCTCACTGAAATGTATGGTTTTTCTGATCACTAATACAGGTGACCATTTGTAAATTTTATTGGCAGTTTGTGTTTCTTCTGTGAAACTGCCCGATTATATTCTCTGCCTTTCAAAAAAGAGTCCACGTCTACTGAGCCCACATGCCACAACCACTGAAGCCCGCGCGCCTAGAGCCCGGGCTCTGCAATGAGAAGCCACTGCAATGAGAAGCACGCGCACCGCAACAAAGAGTAGCCCCCACTCACCGCAACCAGAGAAAAACCTGCGTGCAGCAACGAAAACCCAACGCAGCCAGAAACAATAAATAAATATAATAAATTTATTAAAAAAAGAGTCCTTTGTCCGTTTTTTAAACAGATTTAATTAATTAATTTTTTGGCTGCGTTGGGTCTTTGTTGTTGTGCACGGGCTTTCTCTAGTTGCAGAGAGCAGGGGCTACTCTTCGTTGCGGTGCGCGGGCTTCTCATTGCGATGGCTTCTCTTGTTGCGGAGCACAGGCTCTAGGCATGCGGGCTTCAGTAGCTGTGGCTCGCGGGCTCTAGAGCGCAGGCTCAGTAGTTGTGGTGCACAGGCTTAGTTGCTCCGTGGCATGTGGGATCTTCCCGGACCAGGGCTCGAACCCATGTCCCCTGCATTGGCAGACAGATTCTTAAGCACTGTGCCACCAGGGAAGCCCCTGTCCTTTCTTTTTGATATATGGGATTTCTTAACATCAACATTCACAGATATTCATCTTTTTATGCCCATTATCTATGCTGCAAACGTTTTATGTCATTCAGCCTTACATTTTATAATGGGATTAATCAAATCTGCCAATCTGTAATTCATCTTGTGTTTATTTTTTGTGTGTATGGTTTGACTTAGTGGATATCAACAAGAATGAAAAAAGAAAGTTATTTTAGGACTTACCGCTGGTCTTCAAAACTTTATGCGATCTTGAGGAAGGTTCTGAGCGAAAAGATAAGGCCAGCATCATTTGCAAAACCAAATCAAGTTTTTTTCTTTATAAGTGAATTATTAGCTTATGGGCAAATGAATTGAGCTCTAGAAATTTTCTATCAAATTCATCTAAATCCTGATTGCTTAGAGATACTTAGCAGCAAGACATTCCCTCCATCAAAACTGTAGGATAAATAGTAAGCTGTGCGATCTGGGGTCACCTAACAGAAAACCAACCCTACCAACTAGTAGAGCAATGTTCTGAGCTTTAACTACCACCTATAAGCGGATAACGTTCAATTTTATATTCTTCTGCCAGAGCCCTACCGGAAGCTCCAGGTCTCAGATGCCAACTGTCCATCTGACGTGTCCCCAACATGCCCATAGACCCGGCAAACTCAACACGTCCCAGTCGCAGCTCACCAGTCTCCCCCATCTGCTCTTCCATTTGGATTCTTATCTTAGTTGTCACTCACATTACCCTCCCTAGTTAGCGACCAGGACATCATTTTAAGTTTCTCCTGTTTTCATCCATCATGGTCTTGTGGGATCCCAGGAACACTCCACCCCAATCACCACTGTCTTATTCCAAACCTTTACCATCTCTCGCCCAAGCTAGAGGAACAGCCTCCTACCAATTCTCCCTGCCTACTTCATTTTCCACATCGAGCCAGAACTCTCATTTTAAAAGGCAAACATGTCATTGCTTAAAATCCTTCCATAGCTTGCAGGATGAAGTTCAAACCCTCTGCGTGGCCTACTCGGCCTTCCACGATCAGAGCCCAATCTGTACTTCCAGCCACATCTCTTTCCGATTGACCTTGCCCACCTCTACCTCCGGCCCACCTTGCAGCCAGGCCAAACAACTGGCAATAGCTGTCTGATCTAAGGTACGCTGGCTCAAGTCTCAGGGCCTTTGCATGTGCTATTCCCACCCCATCAGGCTCCTCAGCTCCCAGATCCCATCTGGGGTACTGGTCCTCTACTCTGTACGGCCTTCTCTCTCCTTCCTAGAGGGTTCACCTCTCTCCTTTGTCTCCCCGCTCTTTCTTCCTTTCAACCTCTACTACAGCTCCATTGTATGAACTGGTATTTATTCAACCTTTTTTTGACTCTCCCACTAGACTACAAACTCCTTGCAAGCAGGAATCCTGTGTATTATTCGTACATTCCCAGTTCTTAGTACAGTGCAGGAAATTAGGTAGATACTCAATAAATGCCGATTTAAATGGAAAAAAAATCCGAGGGCTAAGGGAATACCACACGAAGTCTGGTTTAGCAAATGTGTGTTAAAATTTTAGGTCTGAATACTCTTTGGGATGCGTCATTTACAGGATACAATTTTTCACTAGCGATAGTAAAGAGAATTTAAGTACCTGCAGGCCAATGGTAATAACATGCTATACAAAGTGAACTTAGTTGATTGACATGTTTTTTTATATTCACTGGAAAATAGAGAGTTAAGTAGAAAGAGTTTTAGAACCAAAGCTTGAGAGCCCCACCTGGAGGCATTCTCAAAGGTATTCAAACTGGCGGTGTGCTCAGAAACCGGAAAGAATATACCTTTTTGTCAGACTGAAAGGGACTTTCACGACTAACGCCCCATAATTATCTTGATTACCGCATCCTATTTACCAGATTTTCTTCTTAGCCGATATGAAGCAGAACCATCTTTAGAGCCACAAAAGGCTTTTGTCTCTCCCTCAGGACTGTAACAGAAGCCTGGGTAATCTGTAACGTAAGAACCACATGCATCTATAAGAAGGAAGCGTTCCGGAACGTCTCAGCAAATGGGTAGGACTTGTTTTGATACCTATGGATTTATTCTTTTTCGTCAGGCATGGTAGAATCCCTCCTTCCATAACTCGTGTTGAATACGCATCTCAAGACTTTCTGTTTACTGACTGCTGGAGTGTGTTAGCAAGCTAGCCCGCAACCCCTCCTCCAACCCCGCCCAGCACCCACCAGGCACACACAGGCACTCTTTCTCTGTACTCTCTTCTTTTCACTCTCTGGCAGAAAGAGCTATAACCATTGGCTCCACTCTTACTAGAAAGTTAGTTCAAGTGTGTAGGGTGTGATAACTTCCTACACCCACTCAGACTCATCTGCAGCTCTAAGACCCACAGTGGTCAGTCAATTCCATGAACATGAAAATCCCTGCAGCTGAACTTGCTACCAAGGCCCCTGACAGACTGCGGTGACGGGCCACAACAGAGGCCCTGTCAAGGTAAAACCAAATGGAGAATTCCCTCTAGGTAGCAATTTTGTGAGGCATTGGTGCCCGGCGTGGCGGTGGAGGGAGGCGAGCCCTTCCTGCCCTCGTGGAAGCTGTCCTCCCGGGCAGCGACTCTCCATGTTTTTCTAGACGTGGCTCCTTTGAACATGTGATGAATGGTTTAGGTTCTCTTCCCAGACAGGGGGTTTTCATTTTATTTCATCTAAGGGGTACACAGGTTTTGGATTAAGAAACTCTGGTCTAATCCTGAAGTAGTGCAGCATATTCCAAGATCATCTGCACCTAAAGCCTGAGGGTAAACAATTTTAGGACACGTCCGTAGACCGGCGTTCTTCAAATCGGGGTTACGGCCCTTCAAGGGCATCTGAAGTGCAAGAAAGTTCTGAGGACTGTTAAAGACCACATACACTTCTCCAGGGTCAGAGGCCATTTGGTCCAATGGACTGGCCTGCTCTGTTCACAGCCAGCTGAGACCAAAGTCAGGGTAGGGCAAGTAAGGTTATTTTCCTAGGCTGAGCGGCTCTGGCCCAGGCCTGGCCTGGCAGAGAGGCGCAGAGCACCGTTAGAGGCTTCACACCATTCCGTGCGCTCACAGAATCTTAATGGTGTCCAAGAGCTAGCTCAGAGCCTGGGAATAAATAAACAATGTTGAATGTAGCTGCTCACATGGAACAGCTGACCTCTCTGGATCCCCATCTTCCTCCATCTTTTCTCCTGATTCTCACCTGCCCATCCATGACCTTGCCTTCGCTTCAGAGCGCCCAGATATATTATATACATTATATATATATATTTATAGAAGAAATAAGGGGTATATTGTGCAGCGGAGGAAATATAGCTAATATTTCATAATAACTGCAACTAGAGTATAATCTTTAAAAACTGTTGTACACGTGTAACTTATATAATACTGTAAATCAACGATACCTCAGTAAAAAGAATCTTCGAGAGATTTCCACTGAATAAAATAAGCGGCTTCAGAGAACACAGGGCAAGGAGCCCCAGCCCAGCTCTCTGGTGGTGATCACCTTGCATCATTTCTCGGGATCTCACGGACACGCAGTGGGGAATCTCAGTGACAGTGGCGGTGTTCATTTTTCTACTTCAGTAATGTTTCTTTATTTTTCCCCCCCCTGGAGAATTAACAACCAGCAGGCTGGGGGGTGGGCTGGGGTAGGGTGGGGTAGGTGAATCAGCGTTTGCTCTTGGGGAAAGATTCCTCAAAAGCAAGTTATTTAGAAAGTTTTAAGTAAAAGTTTCTGTCAGACCTGGCTGTAAGTCTTTAAAGCTATTGCTTCTTTTTAAATTCTATTTAATCTGGGAGATCACAAGGATGTGATAAGTGCTTCGAACAGGTCTTATTTTATAAGACCTCACTTATATTTATTCTCTGACTGCTATGAGAAGTCCAGAGACACAATAACATATGTGGGGCAGTTGTAATTTTAAAATGTGACCTGCATCTGGAAAACCAATATCTATAGTTAGCGTGATTACTGCAGATAATCAACATAGGTTTTCCGCTAATGGAGCGAGGTGGGAAATGCATTGTGGGACCATCATGTTTGGTGGTGGCAGAGGTGGGGCAAGGGTGACCCTGGAAGCATATCTTACACTGTGAGTTGATGCAGAGACCAGCGGCAAGCCGTCGGGGAGCTCACAGATGAACCGAGAAATTATTGTAGAAACAAGCCAATGGGTTAGGAAGAGGGTATACTGTCTGCTGGCTCTGTTTGTTAAAACAGTGAATAGAGAGCTGCTACTTTCCCACAATGGACGTTTGCCATAAACTTGTAGAAACTTGAGAGATACAAGGAGACAGTGAGATTTCAAATTGTGTAGAAAACAAAACTTACGAACGGCATCCATTTCAAGTATTGCTTGCTTGGCCTGAAAGAAAGAAGGTGTAGCTATAACTGCAGTGACCTTTTTCTGTTTCTTCTTTAAACTACCAATCCTAATACGGGTCTTATCCCACCTGAGTGAGTGGTTTTGGAAAAGCTTAAAAAAAAACAAAACCAAAACTCATTTCTTTTAGGCATTAACACATAGTTCAAGGGATTCCAACAGATGAGCATCTGTCCTCGTGTGGGTGGTAGCTGCTGCACCACTGGTGCCCCAGAGCTAAGCTTACAGCCCTCACCTGGAGAGAAAGAAGGAGGGGAAGGAGGGAGGAAGGAGGGGGAGGGGAGGGGAAGGAGACACAGGCGGGGAGGTGTAGGAGGAGGAAGGGAAAATAAGAGGGAGAGAGAGAAACTTTCACTGAAGGTTCAAAAACCTGGCTGAGCAGCGTATCAAAATCTAGATTCCTGCTACCCAACCCTAGTCTACTGAATCCAGCCCTGATCTATGGAGCCAAAGGCTCAAGGGACAGGGCCTAGGACCTACACCAGCAGCCCTCCCCGTATCTTTGGGGCATTATAAGTCTTCTGAGCTGAATGCAAACTAGTTGCTGGACAGTTCCCCTGTCCTTCCAAATATTATGCGATTATCATCAGCTGACTCTCCCAGCACCCCTGTACCTACCATCACTTGTGTGTGCCCTAGAATCTCCCAGAGGGGGAGAAAGAGCTGCGGTGTGGGAGAAGGACCCTGGAGGACATGGTTTGTGATCCCGGCTTTAGCACTTAACTAGGCAGGTGCTCTCATATTCCTGCCTGTGTTTCTTCGACCTTAAGATGGTAAGATAGGAGCGACCTTTCAAAGTTGCTACCAGGACCAAATGACAGGCACTCAACCCAAGTTAGTTACCATTTACTCCCGCAGGGGACTGGCCCTGATGACCTTGACTCTTGCTTTCTCTGCATACAAACTTCTCCCCGACTCAACCCCCGAGCTTCTGAACTTTATTGCTTCGAGGCTTCTTTTTGTGGAATTATTGCCATATGTTATCAATGTATAGGGAACAGTGAAAAGAAAAGTTAATGGCCTTAACATGAGCCATCTTGCTGAGGATTCAAAGAAGAAAAAAACTAGGTAGGTTTTCTCGCCTCTTTCATGTCATTTTCATGTTTCAAGGTAGTGTAATGGAACCTACAAACGTTATGCTAAAAATAACTTTAAAAATAATTTTACTAATACTTTGTCACAGTATGTGATGATATCACAGTAAAAATGTCTGGGCTAAGGGGCAACCAAAAAAACCCCACAAAAAACAAAAAACAAACCACAAAACAATGCAGTCACCTGAGTTTTGAGAAATCAAATGCTTAGATTTTTATGACACTGATATTTCCATCGTACATTCAGAGTTTGAGGTTACTAGTTGAAGTTAATTTCAGACACAAACGTTAGCTCAGTTCCCGTGAAGTGCATTGGCAGAACCATGTGAATATACAAAATGCAACAGTCTCTACCTGAACCTTATTCCCAACTAATCTGGATGAAATTTAGTTTATATGCCACATATACAGATGGGCCACATGGCTAATTCCCAGCAAGTTTCTTTGTATCCATAAACTTGACTTCGAGAACTCAGTATTTTTTTTTCTGGTCTTGACATTTAATTCAAAAAAAGTCTATTCCCACATTTTTCCACTAGGGGTCAGCCAGAGACTATCACTGAATTAAAGGAATGGAAGGAGGTTACGAGGAACCTAACCTCTGCAGCTGTGTTAACAGTAGAACTGTGGTACATCTTTTTTTTTTTTTGGTACGCGGGCCTCTCACTGCCGTGGCCTCTCCCGTTGTGGAGCACAGGCTCCGGACGTGCAGGCTCAGCGGCCATGGCTCACGGGCCCAGCCGCTCCGCGGTATGTGGGATCTTCCCGGACCGGGGCACGAACCCGCGTCCCCTGCATCGGCAGGCGGACTCCCAACCACTGCGCCACCAGGGAAGCCCGGTGGTACATTTTCTGATGTTTGTTCCCATTATGTAATTCTTTTATTTGATAGGAGTAAATATAGTTTGAAAGCTTCAAGAAAATAAGAAACAGTCTTGAGAAGAGAAAACTTCAACTTAGTAATAATCCTGCTTAAATAAAATATAAAATTATCATTAGCTCATGGTGGATAAAGTATATTAAATAAGTGTGCTTTCATTTTCCCTAGGAATAATGTGGTTAAGATCAACTTTGGATCCAGGAAGAACTGGGTTTGAATCTGGGCTCAGTCGTATACTAGTTGCATAAACTTGGGCAGTTTACTTTCCGTCTCTGAGCCTCTGTTTTTATTTCTCTAGAATGGGGAGAATAAGACCTTTCTCGTAAGGTGTTTTTCTAAGGGTGAAATAAGAATATAAAGTACTCAGCACAGTGTATGTGTGCTCAAGAAGCTGTAGCTAAAAAAAAATAGAACGTTTACATCTATTTACACCTAAAAGGGTCAGGAACTTGGACCAAAAAAGCACAATTCTACTGTGACTCTATTAACCATTATAAAACATAAAGGGAAAACTGCTTGGAATACACACCCCTAGTGTGGGAGAAAGAGGAAGGTCTGTAAGCTAGTTTCACTTTGTAATGGCCAATAACTGATTTTCAGAAGCCCTTTGGCAGTTTTGATTTTCCCAGGGACAGGTAAACAACAGGTGGGGCATATCAAAGACACACTGCCATTGCTCAGAAGGGCATTGCCAGTGACAAGGCCAGCAAGCAAGTGACTAACCATGAAGCAAATGCAGTTGCCTCTCTGCATGAGCTACCTGACACCTCGCAACACCCTGATGAGATGAGACTCATGCTTAAGTCAAAGCACACACCTGTGCACATTCATTTCCTGGGCACCGAATCACTGCTGATAGCCCCTGAGAACAAGTTTCAAATACTTTTCAAAAACTATGCAAAGAGCAACCAGACTTTCCTTTCTCAGAAATCTCAGATCTCCTTATTTTCCACCCAGTTCTACTCTCACGAGCATCATCGCATTTACTGCTCCACTTCATTCCTCCTCGCCTGGGCACGGACCATTTCCCCGCACGCGTGGATATCCATTCTCCACCCTCACCTTAGTTCCTCGCCACTTTACTTCTGATCACCCATCCCTCCACTCCAGAACAGTAACACACAATCATAGCCGCCCCCAGAGCCTCATCATCACGCAGAAGTGCCCTCCCTTTCCGCAGGACTCCAGAAGTCCCCTCTTCAATTACAGATCTCGGTACTTTCCATCTCTCCACCTTAACTCTTGCTGAACCAGTTCTCTGACTTATCCTTCAACCTGTGCCTATCTTCCCGGTTGGTTTCACCCTCCACTCAGCCTGGAAATCATGCTCAGTCACTGCAGGTGGGATGCTGGGTGGCACTGTCTTCCCATGCCCACTTAATCTTCACCCTCACCGCTCTGCCTGTCCTCAGCCTTGGGGAACCCACCTGCGCCCCATGGCTCAACACTAATGTTGAAGTTGCTGGATCAACACACACATTCATGGTGGCCAGCTTCAGTGGGCCTAGGATCCTTTCACAGATTACTGTAGTCATCCCTACTGACTTGCTAGCCTGTGTTCTTTCTTTCTTTCCTTTTAGTTTTTTTTTTTTAAGTTATTCATTTTTGGCTGCATTGGGTCTTCATTGCTGCACACGGGCTTTCTCTAGATGCGGCGAGCGGGTGCTACTCTTTGTTGTGGTGTGCAGGCTTCTCATTGCAGTGGCTTCTCTTTATGTGGAGTATGGGCTCTAGGCACATAGGCTTCAGTTGCTGTGGCTCGTGGGCTCAGTAGTTGTGGTTCGCAGGCTCTAGAGAGCAGGCTCAGTAGTTGTGGCACACGGGCTTAGTTGCTCTGCGGCATGTGGGATCTTCCTGGACCAGGGATCGAACCCGTTTCCCCTGCAATGGCAGGTGGATTCTTTGCCACTGCATCACCAGGGAAGTCCCTAGCCTGTGTTCTTTAGCACGTGTTCTGAACCCCTCCACTTTCCCTCGGACATCCAGCCCCATCTTTGCTTCACTCACCCAGTAGATGCCGTTACCACCAACTTCAGTGAAGGCAAACCCTTTCAGCTCCCTCAAGTCCATCTCAAAGTTTATCCTTTCTCATTTTTCTTCTCCCCCGGCTCAGGGAAGATATTTCTGACCCTTTCCAAGACTAACCCCTACACCTACTGGTAAAGTGAATATAAATAGTGTAATTAGCGTAGAAGAGGCGAATAGATTGGTTACCTTTGTATGGAGCCGCACCAAGTTTCTGGTTCCTAAGACCAATGGGATTACTTCTATCCTTTAAGTGTTTTCAAAAGCCATATTGCAAACATATGGAGGCGTGCATTAGCCGTTCTTGCATACTTTTTCAGTAAATAAGAAGTTTTGAGCTTCCAGCATCAAGTTCACGATCTAATGTTTTTATTAGACTGTATTTACAGTACATGCCCCCATCCCCGAAATTCGGGGGTTAAGGATGATCCTATTCTGCCATCTCCCTGGGGTCACATTCCAAGGGGTGTTCCACCTCTTATCTTTACTGTCTCCTGTTCTCTTTCCCTGTCCCCTTAGCCTACATGTCCACCGTATTCTTCATGAGGGCAAAGCATCTTGCTTTGATCTTACCTCCCCTCAAACTACCACCGTTTGTCTCTTCTGAACTTTGTTTAAAAAAGAAGGCTACACCCAGTCTGTTCCTTACTTCTCCCTTGCTTGTCCACCCACCGCCCTCTCGCCCTTATCTCTCAGTTGCCAAATCTAATATGTACTTTTCTGTCCGAATCTGTCTTCATCTCTGCAGGCTTTGAGATGGTTACTCCACTCGTTCTCGGAGACATTCCTTCCTTTGTTACCACACTTTTCTCCTTCGGTTTTCTTACTGCCTCATTCCGCTGCTCTGCCTTTGGTTCTTCTGCAAATCCCCCAACCCTTGCTGGTCACTTAGATGTTGGGATTCCCAGGGTTCCGTCTTTCCTTTACACGTTTGTGTGGGTCCTCCTATCAAATCTTGGGGCTTCGGTGACTGTGTGGAGAGACCTGCGTCTCTCCCTGCAGCTGAGCCGCCCCTGCGCATGTGTCCCTGCTGCTCCCTCTGAGGCCCATCCAATCGGTCCCTCCCCTGGGCAACCCGTCTTGGAACTCACAACACCATCCTCTTGGCCCAACTCCTGACTCATCCTTGACTTTTATTTCTCCCTCTCCTCATGCACTTGGTGGGCAAAATCCTGTTCCCTCTGGTTCCATGATGGGCTCTGCCTCTCCCCCCATCTCTTATGCTCCCTGGCAGTGCCCCTTGTCTCTCTTCTAGGCCACTGTGGAAGCCTGCTAATTCTTCTCCTGCCGCCACTCACACTCCGCCAGCTGAACCGTCACACTGTCCCAAAGTTACACTGTCAGAACACAGGGCGGCCCATGCCACGCCCCCCCCACAAAGCCTTCAGTCGTTTCCCACCACGAAAATCCAGGCTCCTCAGTGTATGTGTTCAAAGCCCTTCAAAGGCCGGCTGACTGCTTTCCACGTTTCTAGTCTTACGTCCTACTCCATCTCCTGAGGACTCGACCTTTCCGTCCGGGCACATTCTGTGTGCTGTGAACACAGGGCCCCTGTTCACACCTCCTTGTTTTTTGTTTATGCTGTTCTCTCAGCTTGGTTTCCCTTTTTCTTTTCCCCCACTTAATAAAAAAATTCCTCATCCTTCAAGACTGAGCAAACAGGCATTTTCCTTCCTCTCCTCACTTGACTGTAAACTTGAACACTATTCTTCCACAATACTTGGCTTATACCTCTATTAATTCATCACATCATTTATACGACCAGCTCCCTGGTCTGCAAATTCCTTCACGGCTGAGTCTGGGTCTTGCTTCCCACAGAGCCTAAGCCAGCTTTATCCGCCCCAGGTGCTTAGCACACCTTTGAATAATTCTCATAACTGCCTTTATGTTCTACTAGTTCTCTAGAAATTCCCTTACAGTCTTTTCCTTATTTTTCTTCTTTCAAGCCACAAAAGGAACAACAACAAACCAAAAACTCTCCACCGAGTCTCCCTACATGTGAATCGTTTCAGTACCAATGGCTGGTTCGGTTGATCCTTACGTAGTCTCTCAACTGTCTTACTTTGGAAGATGCACATTTGCTGCCGTCAGGCTGTCTTTCTGGGACTCGAATTCCTCTCAGTGTTACTGTTTGCGGCCCTCACAGTCTTACCTTAGCTGGAATCTTCGCCGCGTGATTCTCCAGGATCAGCCTCTTGAGGTGCAGAACCCACAGGCGTTTGTCTTGCTGCGACTTTGCCTACCGGGAGGAGATGTGGACAGTCACGCCACCCCGCTAGTCGCAAGACACAGACACTGCTAAGAGCCTCGGACTGGATGGGACACACGTGAGGTGGCCAGAAAGTCCTGCAAAGGCCTCCAGTCGTGACGCACGAGGGCGGGGAGGCGAGGGGGTGCTGGTACCTGAACGGTGTGCTGCAGCTTGGGGTTCTGGTAGTGGAAGACGCTGAAGCTGAGGGGCTCCTTTGGGATCACTTCCACCAGCATGAGGTTGCCGCACTGGAGGGGCGGGCAGAGAGGGGGAGGCAGGCTCGCAAGAGGATGGAAGCAGCGCCCCAGTCCTCGCCCGGGACCTCTATTCGGACCTACCAGGATGTGAGCTTTGTACGTAAACGTGTCGTCTCTCTTCTTGGTGATGAGAAGCAGCTTGTCAAAGAGGAAGAGCGTCCGCTCATTCTTGGCCCGCTGGAGGCGGAAGGTCCCCTCGAGAACTAGCTCCCCGTAGCTGGTCAGGTCTGGCCCCTTCCAGTTGGTGAGCAAACTCTGTATCTCCTGAAACAGTGAACGTTTCCTGTGATTAAACAGGAGGTGGGAAGGCAAGACGGCGAGGACACAGGGGCCCATTTGTTGAGCCTCAAGAATGGTGTCTAAATACCTGCGACAGGGGCTAAGGGCCCTGCGTGGTGTCTGATGTGTCTGCATTTATGGCTGGTGTCACTTCAGGGTTAACAGAAATGAATCAAGTTGTTAATTGACGAGTTGCCAATTACTTCTTTCCATCCCTCCATAATCCCTCTACTAAGGCAGTGGAACTGTCTTTCACAAGCCAGGTAAGGAGGCTGCTGGTGTGTGGCCTTCTCAGCTGTCCTTCTCATGATGTGCTCACCCACATTCTCTGGACGAACACCCTCAGAGCTACTGACCTGAAAAACCTCTTTCCAGAAATCGAACTCACACCACAAATAAGTAACGCAAAATGAAAGCCTGAGGAAAATCACACAAGATACATCTCAGAAATTTCCTGATATTAATCCCCATTCATCTGGGAAAAGGAAATGAATGTTTCTTCGCCACTGTGTTTTTAATGGAACTTCATAAATATCGATAGCATGACTTTGAAGTTTCTTTAGGATTTACTGTACATCCCTATCAACGTTTCTAAAGGAAGCTGATGTTGTTATTTTGGAAAAATGAAAACATTCACAAACAGCACTTAATTAAGCAGCCCATAAAACCACCTAAAACGTCATTGGTTGAAGATAGAAATGGAGGTAAGTCTGAGCCAGAGCCTGATTTAGTGGTGTCTTCAGACTGCTAGACAGAATCTTAAGCTATGAAAAACCAGTCATTTAGCCATTTCTGAATATCTAACACACGTTATGTCTGACGTTATGCCACAAAACACTTGAATGATGAAGCATAAAACCTTTCTTACTGCTACACAAAGCAGATACGGCCTGGAAGATTAGAATGTCAACTTCCTTTGGACTTCCCTGGTGGCGCAGCGGCTAAGAATCTGCTTGCCAGTGCAGGGGACACAGGTTCGAGCCCTGGTCCGGGAAGATCCCACATGCTGCAGGGCAACTAAGCCCGCACGCCACAACTACTGAGCCTGCGCTCCAGAGCCCGCGAGCCACAACTACTGAGCCCATGTGCCACGACTACTGAAGCCCGCGTGCCTAGAGAGCGTGCTCCGCAACAAGAGAAGCCACCACAATGAGAAGCCCGCACACTGCAACGAAGAGTAGCCCCTGCTCGCCGCAACTAAAGCCCGTGTGCAGCAATGAAGACCCAAGGTGGCCAAAAATAAATGAATAAAAAAAATAAAAAGAATGTCATCTTCCTTTGATTTTTGATAGTCAATTGCGTCATACCACACTCTGGCTGCCTATAGATGAAACCTAGAGGTTTTTTTTTTTTGGCTGCATTGGGTCTTCACTGCTGTGCACAGGCTTTCTCTAGTTGCGGCGAGCGGGGGTTACTCTTCATTGCGGTGCGCGGGCTTCTCATCGTGGTGGCTTCTCTTGTTACGGAACATGGGCTCTAGGTGCACGGGCTTCAGTACTTGTGGCACGCGGGCTTAGTTGCTCCACGGCATGTGGGATCTTCCCAGACCAGGGCTCGAACCCGTGTCCCCCTGCATAGGCAGGTGGATTCCTAACCACTGTACCACCACGGAAGTCCTGAAACCTTGCGTTTTGTTCAGAGGTATGGCCTGAAAAGCGTAGCTCTTTTCACTCCTGAGTCAGATGTAGGTGCTCTGCATAGCACGGAGTCACCCTGAGCTTTGCTTTTATTCCAGGGGCAACAAGGAGCTTAGGACTAGCCTCTGGGCCCACGTGACCTTTTGTTTTTAAATAATGCATCTTTTGAGATGCCCAGGACATGATTGCTGACTTAGCATCTATCCAAAGTTCCCAGGAATTTAGGGCTCAAAATGTTGACAATGGAAGGGATCTTAGTAAACTTGTCTTATTTTAAAAGTGAGGAATCTAAAATGCAGTGGTGAGTCTCCTCCCCAGTGAAACTGTCAAGGACCTGGCTCCAGACTCAGCTCTCCTTCCTCTGAGTCCCCGTCCCATCACCACTTGTTCGCCACCTCATGATTTTGCATGAGCTAGTGAGAGAGGAACAGAGGCTTAAAATCCCTTTAAACAGTTTGGAGGGCTTCCCTGGTGGCGCAGTTGTTAAGAATCCGCCTGCCAATGCAGGGGACATGGGTTTGAGCCCTGGTCCAGGAGGATCCCACGTGCTGCAGAGCAACTAAGCCCGTGTGCCTCAACTACTGAGCCTGCGCTCTAGAGCCCGTGAGCCACAACTACTGAAGCCCGCGTGCCTAGAGCGCGTGCTCCGCAACAAGAGAAGCCACCACAATGAGAAGCCTGCGCACCGCAACGAAGAGTAGCCCCTGCTCTCTGCAACTAGAGAAAGCCCGCGCATAGCAACAAAGACCAACACAGCCCAAAATAAATAAATTTATTAAAAAAAAAAAAAAAAAGCAGTTTGGAGAGAGTTGCTTTCAGCAAGAATTGCTTATTGGTAATTAATATAAAATAAGGCCTTGGGAGACTCAAATTTTTAATTTGGGTCACGGAAGGGGCTATGAGCAAACAATTAGTTTGAACGTTACAATGTACCTTTCTCTTTAATAGCCAGTAAATAATGATCAGTATTATCAATGTCCTGATCTTTTCTCAAGGAGATCTATGATGAAGGCCATGAATGACGTGCAACACTGAACAGCCTTAATATCTGATTTGGGAAATGATAAGTCATAGGGCCGCAGCCCCACCAGGTACTGCTACCCTGAGGCCTCACCTGTAACCGGACGGCGTGTTCATGCTTCCGCTTCATGTCGTTGATGTGCCAGGCCACTCGCTGCATCGTGTCTATAGCATCAAGCACCACATCGTAGCCTTCTGTGTCCTTGTCAAGGTGATTTTCTATTTCCTTTAAAAAAAACCCAAAACACCCAACCCTAGTTATTTTCAAAATTTTTTTCTTATATACTCAATGAAACAAAAGGCACTTCTGTGATTAGTTTCTCATTTTATTTTTGCTTATTTACACACTATCATCTTTCCTTAAGATTCTGAGATAACTACCAGAAATACCTACAACAAAATGGTAAGATACGAATAAGAATGGAGCTAGGAAAAATAGAAGTCGATGAGAATTGCATAAGGAGGAATTTGACAAGGAGGATGAAACAAAACAAGTATACAGGCCATTAAGTCTCACAGAGATATTAGAGTGATTATAATAGATAAGAGAGTTGATATTATAGTTGGAGATTTCTGAACTTCCTGTTGGCCAGTGTAGTCCAGTTCTCAGTAATATGGTTCTCACTCTTACTACATAGGAAACATTTTTTTTTTTCCTCCCAGAGGAAGCAAAACTAACACACAGGGCTTAATATGTAATGGCCTCAAAACAAAGCAAAACAAAAACCAATGAATATTATATTAAAAAAATACCTTTACAGCAAGACATTTTCATGTAGTCAAGGCTTTAAAGCCTTTAAAGCCTTTCACTAGTTCATGAAATTCACTAAAGATAATCCTTCAGAGTGCTGAGAGGTATCTCATGGTTCAAGTATTCACTCTCTGATGGTCAGAAGGATGTAACACCGGCACTTATCTGAGCCCTGGAGTTCCACAATCCCAGGGAGGTGAGAAGGGGACACGATTATAATCTAATTCTTCTAAGTACATAAGACACATGTCCCTAGACTCCTAGGAGTCTAAGGATAGGGACTATTGCATAGTTCCTTTAGTCCTTTATGTTCTCAACAGTGCCCACCAGAGAGCTGGGTGGTAAATAAATGCTTATTTAATTGAAGCTGTATCGTCTTCAAAGAGCAACAATAAGTTTTAAGTATCTAAATTCCAATGTAAGTATCTAAAAGAGTAAGAAGATATTAGAGTCAATTAGACTGTTCCTATGACACTTATCATGCAGAGATGTTAAGCTCAAGGGTGGAGGTTGAATCTAATGGTATAAATTATGAAGATTAGTTCCCTTGTTTTTTAGTCACACTTTGTTTACTTTTACTGAATCCTCAAATTTTCCAACCAGCTAGAAACTGGAAAGGAATTTACATTTTATTTCTGCACTCAGACTCAGCTGTTAGAAAGGTCCTATGAAACTGTATCACTAAACTAACAACTCCCAGGTAAGTTTAAGATCAAGAGAAAACTTAAAAAAATAATCACTTCTTCTTTTAGTCTGAGAGGCAATCCTGTTCATCAATAGACAGACTCAGAAGTACAGAGTGTATTTCTGTGGGGATTTTCACAGGTGGCTACACAACTTTGAAGTGATGTGCATGATATAGAAGGAACACTCTAAACCAATTATAAAAGCAAAAATACTCCAGGCAATTAGTTTTAAATTAATCTAACCACTGTTCTTCCCTTTTATCTTCACTATGAGCTGTTATGAGCTGGAAGTTTGTGCCCTCCACAAATTCATATGTTGAAATCCTAACCTCTAATGTGCTGGTATTAGGAGGTAGGGCCTTTGGAGCTGGTTAGGCCATGAGGGTGGAGCCCTCGTGAATGGTGTTAGTGCCCTCATAAAAGAGAGCCCAGAGCACAGTCTTGCCTCTTTCCACCATGTGAGGAAATGAGGAGAAGAAGGCAGTGTGCAACCCAGAACTCAAGCATGCTGGCCCCCGATCTTGGACTTCAGCCTCCAGGACTGTGAGAAATAAATGTTTGTTGTCTAAGCCACCCAGTCTATGGTATTTTGTTATAGCAGCGTGAACTAAGACACCAGCTTTTAATTTAGAGGGTAAGGGCTGTTCTTCCTAGCAGTTAACTTTTTGTAAGAATCTTGACTTGTTATATCTGACATGCTTATATAACGGAGGTCCGAGACTCTTCTTTTGATTGACTTACTCTCTAGAAAGCCATAAACAGAGATTACTGGGACATACTAGTTTTAAATGCCATATTAGCAGAGTCCAGGAAAGATCTATCCTGGGAAAGCTATTCTTTTTTAAAGAATTATTTGGACACTGATTTAGTAAATTAATCCCACTAAATTTAGAGGTCATTAAAACCAATCGAACAGTTAAAGTAATATCCCTGATGTGGCTTCACAGGATGCAAGATTCTCCCAAGATGAGCCAGGCAGGCAAAAAGACAAAGCTGAGAAATCTCTGGTAAAGTTGGACCATAAAGAGTTCTTAAACTTTTAAATGTGTATGAACTGAGCAATCTTGGAATGCCTATCCAAGTTAGAAACCTGGAATCATTTAAAAAGTGATACAAGTAAATTGCAGGCATGTTGATAAACATAGGAGCTCTGGATTTAAATCTTTTTTAAAAAAGATTTTTAATGCAGTATTAAAAATAATAAAATAAAAATAATAGCTCATTTTTATTGACCGCCCGCGAGGCACCACGAACGTGGGAAATGTACAGGATTTGAACCCGGGCAGTCTTGCCCCAGAGCCCTGCTCCCAACCTCTCTGCTATCCTGTCTTTCTCAAGTTGCAAAGGCAATCAATCCTACTTATAGAATGAAATTACTTTCAAGAACACTATTTCCCATTTTTATCAGCTTCCTTAGGAGATAAGAAATGAGAATGTATGAGAGCCATGTCTACTTCTGTTTCTAAGGTCTCCTTGAATTTTGTACAAATAATGGGAAATGATATAAAGAAAACAGACCCTGAAGTGATGGGAGGCCCAGCTCGAAGATCATTCATCACGCTGCTCATCTGTCTTCTCCCCTTTCAGCCCCTTCTCGTTGCCCCTACACAAGCCAATCTATGACAAACAGCTCTCCCTCCCAACTGCCTACTGAATCCGGGCTCATGGAAATAAAATAAAACCTAACAAAAAGATCTGTTGTTCATGAATGATAGCTCCCTGCCTGAAACTGTCACTCCTAAGCCCTATCACCATCAGAGCCAAAATGAATCTTTTGACTTGGCTGTTGTCAATGAGGTTGCAGGCCTAGAATATAAATATCTCTAATTCCTCAAAGCAGATTAGTCAGTTGTAAAGTATGAGTGTGGAAAATGTTTCCATATGTCCACAGCTTTTTCTGATTTTTTTTCCTCCTAAACTTAACATATACACACAAAATCCCCATCCCCTAGAAAGTCCTTCAAGCGCAGGCAGAAACTTACATGCAAAAGGAGATGATACTTGAGAATCCGCTGAACTGGTTTCAAGAGATAGGACCCCAGAGGCAGTGAGTGTTTCAAAGTTTCCTGACGTTCCCTGAAGAATTTGGCCAGCATCTTGTTCCTCATGCACTCTGTTAGCACAGCCACGGATCTGCAAGAAGAAGAAATATTTTAAAATCTAAATTGTAACGCTTGACACGAGCATTCAAGTTTTAAACGCTGGAGTGTGCTGATACCTTAAAACAGGTAAGAGCTAGAGAAGCTAGAATGCTTCTGGGCAGGTTTAGAAACGGTGTCCCTCTGGGTGGGTGAATTAGAAAAAGACACTATAAGAAGGTAGTAAAACATGGACACATGGCATCTAAGCAGGAAGCTCCTTCCTCCAGGGAGATGCTGCCCCTGCCAGGACACAGGGCTTTGCAAAGGGGATTTAAATTGGACGTTAGCCCCTAATTATGTCCCATCTTGGCATCTTTGTGCAGTGCTCAAATACACATCTGTATTCAGTTTTCAAGTTAGATTGCAAAGAGTGGGCACCTTTGTACTAAACAAAAGGAGTGCCTTCTTCCCAGTAGATCCAGCCCCGTGCCGGACGTTTGCCACCCCCTCTGCCGGTTGCCTTTAAATAAATGCACAAAGTGCATGACATTATGTGCAGGTCTTTGGAGACCCCATCCCCCGAGGAACTTTCCTTTGAGAATCTCTGAACAGATCCTTCTTTCCACCGCCAAGTGACTCGCCTCATTCTAAATTCAGCTTTTGAAACAGTTGGATAACCTTGGTCCTTAAGGAGCGTGCCTTACAGAGCATATTAGAAAAGTAGGTCGGAATTCTTCCTCCACCTCAGCTCCCCAATAAGTACGGCCCCCAAACATCCTAGATGGATGGTTGAAACAAAGCTCATATCTTATACATAAAGCAAGCTGGTGGGCTAGTATAGTTGCACATACACACGTAAATTAAAATCTTATGGTCATATAACTTAGAAGGAAGCAGGTGGAAGTAATTTCAGCCCCTTTCTCCCCAACTCAGTAATATGTTTTCAGAATTAATTTAGAAAAACAGAGCCAAACAACAAAATAAAACTCCTTGGAAGGAAGTGACATGGATGGAGGTCTCCTAATTAAGCGATCAGAATCCCTTTCATGCCTGATTGCTTGGAGAAATATCTCTGTTCAAATGGTTTTATTTTTCCCTTAAGATTTCAAAACTATTCTTCATCATGTAACCTAGGGACTTTTCTAAGGTTCTTTAGAGTCAGAATCAGCTGCCCACTGGCCTTCTAACCATCTGAAGTTTTGAGTTCTTGCCCAAGGGTAAGACACCTGCAAGAAATCCTGAGCGCACTGAACTCCGGATTCAGGCCACGGGGAGACATCCGAGAACAATGACCTGAGCGGGTCTGTGCTCCTCCCTGGGGACAAGAGGGAGGGCTTGTGCCTCTTCCCAGCAAAGTCACTGGGGCATGACTGGTATGAAGAAAGACATCTGTCAAGGTGTGCAGGCGACATTTAATATCACCAGCCTGGATCCGAAGGGGAAAGACGCGTTGTCAGATGGGCTGAAACACCTGGCGCTCACGGCTTGTGAAGACGGGGGAGGGAAATCTCGGGCCTCAGAGAGCAAATTGATGGGAGGCAAGGGGACAGGAAGAAATCTTTTTCTATGGATATGAAAACCACACAACTGGGCAAGAACCGGATGTGCCCGCTTCACTGAGAGGGCCTGGGGAGCAGTTCCCTGCTAACACGTTTCTTTCCTTCTTCAAAGTCAGACCCAAGGTAAAAAACACTTCCTCCTGGAAACTGTCCTGATTTCTCCTCGCTGGGACTTACTCCTCCTTTATCTCATGCATCTTTAGCTTCTATTACATATGACTGAGTTGGTACTACATTGACTTGTATTCATTGATTTGATCTTTCCTAACGGCTGTTCCACTATTGCATTTGGTTCAGTTCCGACTCTCAAAACAATATAAACTGCTAGAAGGCGAGGGATATTCGTTCCTATTTCCTGCCAGTGTACACCAAGCTTGGACTTGTGCCCTACGAAGGACAGGCTCTCAGAAATGTCCTGCACAAATGACTGTGCCTATCCCCTGACCCTGAAGCAGTGTAGTTTATAAAAGCTGCCTTCGTTCTGTGCCCTCTGTTCTTATTACTGTCAGAAAATCCTTCTTAACATAAACTTCCAAAATTGCACATTCAGAAGATATTTCTTCAAATGACATGTTTATAATGAAATTTACACAGACATAATCCTCCAAATAAGCCCCTCTAGCATCTTAGATCCTGATAATTGGGTCCAGAATTTTGTTGATTCTTCAGAGTTGGAATGTTTTTTCCTTTCCGACAGGAGGAAGCGTTGTGGAGAAGTTGAGGGCTGATTCTTTGATTTCTCTGCATGAGGGTGTGGTGCAACGCTGGCTTTTAGCATAAGGACCATAGCTTTAGTTGGGGCATCCTACAATTTCCTGATATCTTCAGGAGAGAGGTGGAAACAACATTGCTTAAGTGAAACTGTGGGTAGGTCTACAGATAAGGATATGAATAAATGTACTAATCTGCATGTGGGGTGTTGTTTTGTTTTGTTTTTAGGGAAACCTGAGAAAAGCATGCTTGACCCCCAACCAAATAAATCACCATAGCATGATATCCTGACCAATATTTAGAGGAGGAGATGAAAATCCTCCAATGGAAAGTATTTTGCCATCAGTAAGCCTGAGCCTCTGCCTTCATGTCTTTTAATCCACACTGGCTTTCCAGGGCCGCCCCGGAGCAGGAATGACACGCTTGTTCTTCCTGAACACAGTGACACAAGGGGCTCAGTCTACTGGCTTCTCTTCTAGGTGGACCCCCCCACCCACTTCATCCTTAGGGACACGCCTCTACCAAGACTGGCTACAGAGTAGATAAAATCCCCCGAGCTCTCTTCCCGGTCCGTCCCTAACATAACAACTCAAGTCCTGCTAGTCACGTGGGCAAACAGACAGTAGAAAGGTATGGGGTGAGGGGAATCACAAAGCTTCAGAAAACTTACAAGGATGTAGTAGCATGAGGTTTGAGGCTGGACCCACTTTGGTTCAAATCCCAGCCAGATTTGGTCACTTATCAGCTATGTGACCCTTGTAAAATCAAAACCTGTTGGAGGCTCAATGATTTCATCCACGCAGTGGGGATGGGGCGGGGATGATGAGGAGGTAGCACTTGCTGAGGACCTATCAGGGGCCAGGCCCTGTGCTGTCAGTGTGTTCTCTGCTTTTCTTTAATCCCTCAATATCTCTAGATTCCTGGGAAAACTAAATTCAACCACATTTTGTATTTGCAGGATTGAGCGTAGTACCTAGAAATCAATAAGTGCTCAATAAATGTCTTTTGCAGAAAAAAGACTTTCCTACAGTGTGAGCTGTGGTCTTAGGCCTGACTCCCTTACTGCAATGGTCACTATATTGGCCAGAGGCTGCTCCCTAAACGGTCCTCTTGCCGACACCCCCAGTGTGAGCAAAACTGAAGCAATGATCCGGGTGGGATGATCAGTCCTCTTTTCTCACATAAGCTTATCATGTTTTTTCCTTTCTCTGAACTCCATAAAACTTATGCAGTTCCTAAAATTTATACGGCAAAAATATAACATATTTTATCCCCAGCTAGATTATATAAACTCACTAGCAGTGCATCCCATATTCTTTAAAGCATGGCACATATACAAAAGGGTTAATAGATAAGACTTCTAGCCAAACACAATTGGTTTACTTAGTTTTCCACTGAGGGAAACCTAACGATCTTTTTGGTCTCCTTTAAGGTCTTTCACAATTTTTCCCTGTGCTGGCTCTGCTGGGGAGTCCCTAAGCCTGAATGCATCAGTATCTGGGTACCCTGTGGTCCGTTCTCAGCATGTTTGCAGTTTCCCCACAGTACTCAGCGCAGTGCCAGGCACATAACGCCTACCGACCACTTACACTGCACAGACTGACTTAAAACAATATGAAGATACTCCTGCACATTCACAAGGCGTACCTCGGATAGTTAGTGCAATACTGGGTGTAAATGTGGAACTCTTCACTCTGCAAGGAAACAAAAGAAATTTTATGGGCAAAAAAAGCAGAGACAACAACAATCAATTACAAAGAAAAGATATATCATTCATACCTTTAAATTTGTTCCTGTAACCACACTGGCCTGTCTCCTGAGCCCCTGTGGCAATCATCCACGCCTTTTTTTTTTTTTTTTTTTTTTGCGGTACGTGGGCCTCTCACTGCTGTGGCCTCTCCCGTTGCGGAGCACAGGCTCTGGATGCGCAGGCTCAGTGGCCATGGCTCACGGGCCCAGCCGCTCCGTGGCATGTGGGATCTTCCCGGACCGGGGCATGAACCCGCGTCCCCTGCATCGGCAGGCGGACTCTCAACCACTGCGCCACCAAGGAAGTCCTCATCCATGCCTTTTTATCTACCTTGGGTTATACCTAGAATCCATGTGCACTTGAACTCATCTGAGTTCATTAAACACTTACTGAGCATCCGCTGTTTAGCTGAATCTGAGGGCAAATAGGAAGAGGAAGACAGTAGGGTTTCTGCCCCCAGATGCTCATGGTCCTCTGGGGGATTTGCAGTGTGAGAGAGAAATATAGGTAGAAAATTTAAATATCACGTGGTCAGAACATGTTGGAGGCATGTGCAGGGCACAAGAGAGCCGCTGCACACTTTCAAGCCCTGTGTGTGCAGTTCTCTCTGCCCACTGTCTTTCCCACATTTTTCATCGGGTAGCTACCAGGCGCCACTTGACATTGAACTGAGGCTTTATTTCCTCTAAGGGGACTTTCTGAGTCCTTGGGCCGAGCCCACTGCTCCTACTTGGGACCTCACAACACCCAGTACCAGCCCATCTTGCAGCGTTTGCCGAACGATAATGACATTTTCTGCATGTCTGTCTGTCTCCCACTCTACGCTGTGTTCCTGCAACAGGGGGCCCTACTGTGTTCATCTGGCACATAATGTCTGTTGAACTACTGAATCCCCATCTCTCCTATGAAGCTGAAATTTTTTTCAGAGCAGGATACAAGTCTACTCACCTGTATGTGTCCAGCGTGGCAGCAATGCCTCAAATGCTTAAATATTTGGCTAACTAATGGGGGCTTCTTGCCTTTTGCTATGATCATATTGCTATGATGAGGTTTCCTCATCAACAAATTCTAGACATAATATCATTTCACTTATACAAAAAAAAAAAAAAAGGTCATGAAGAACCTAGGGGCAGGACAGGAATAAAGACGCAGAGCTGGGACGAAGTGAGAGAGTGGCATGGACATATATACACTACCAAACGTAAAATAGAGAGCTAGTGGGAAGCAGCCGCATAGCACAGGGAGATCAGCCTGGTGCTTTGTGACCACCTAGAGGGGTGGGATAGGGAGGGTGGGAAGGAGATACAAGAGGGAGGGGATATGGGGATATATGTATACATATAGCTGATTCACTTCGTTATACAGCAGAAACTAACACACCATTGTAAAGCAATTATACTCCAATAAAGATGTTTAGGAAAAAAAAGTATATATCTTTAATAGGAGGGCTTTTAAAAAGAAGCATCACTGCAATGCTATTATCATATTTACATAATTCCACGGGAAGGACTGAGAGGTTGGGATTAGCAGATGCAAACTATTACATATAGGATAGATAAAGAAAAAGGTCCTGCTGTATAGCACAGGGAACTAAATATTCAATATCTTGTGTTAAACCATAATGGAAAAGAATATGAAAAGAACAGATATATGTATAACTGAGTCACTTTGCTGTACAGCAGAAATTAAACACAACATTACAAATCAACTATACTTCAATAAAATGTAAAATAAATAAATAACTCCATACTCTCATGAGGGTTTGTCATCAGTATTCCTATTTTCTTTTTTTAAATTATAGTTTGCTGTTTGCTTTGGAATCCAAATAACACCCACACACAGCAACTTGATATTGTTGATATCTCTTAAGTTCCTTCTAATCTATAAATTCCCCCTCTTATTTTCCCCTTGCAATTAAGTTGAAGAAAAACCAGATGGTTTGCCCTGCAGAGTCTCCCACAGTCTCAGTTTGCTGATCACATCCCTATGGCTTCCTTTACTGTGTCCCCTGTCCTCCTCTTTGTGGTTTAGGAGAGGTTTGATCAGACTTAGGTTTCATAATTTGGCCCGAGTACATCATAGGTTAGACTACACTTAAATCGGGAGGCATATGATGTCTGGTTCTCTCTTTCTGTGATGTTAATAACCATTGGTGGGCTTCCCTGATGGTGCAGTGGTTAAGAGTCTGCCTGCCAATGCAGGGGACACGGGTTCGAGCCCTTGTCCGGGAGGATCCCACACGCTGCAGAGCAGCTAAGCCCGGGCGCCACAACTACTGAGCCTGCGCTTTAGAGCCCGCGAGCCACAACTACTGAGCCCACGCACCTAGAGCCCATACTCTGCAATGAGAAGCCACCACAATGAGAAGCCCGCGTGCCACAACGAAGAGTAGCCCCCGCTCGCCGCAACTAGAGAAAGCCTGCATGCAGCAACGAAGACCCAATGCAGCCAAAAATAAATAAATAAAGTAAATTTATTTAAAAAAATAACCATTGGTAATTATTGCTTAGATCTGTTAATTCATGAGGGGTTACAACATGGTGATATTTCTAGTCTACTATTCTGTCTTCATTTATTAGCCAAAATCTTTCCAAAAAAGGAACTGCCTTAGACTGGTTACCCTGCAGTTTGTGGTTTGTATGGGAAAGGCAGGATAAATGCTTGATTCTTTTCCTTGATTTTCAAAATAATGCCTCGGTTCTCTAACATCCTGCAAAGGGCTTGGGTTTTTTTTTTTTTTTATATCACTGTGATTTCATGAATATAAACATATTTCACGATTTTCAGTTGTTTTCAGTTAGTTATCTTTACTGATGCTCAAATGATCCCATCTTTGCCCAGTAGGAGCCTCTTCTTGAGTATTCGTGACCTACAGCCTCCAGCTGCTTCCTTGTTTTCTGATGTGACAAGATGTTCCAGACTATCTTGTATATTTACTTCCCTACACTCATTCTTCGCAGAGCCCTGATTCCTTTAGGTAGGAAGTAGTATGTGGAAACCACAATCTGAGTTTTAGGGATGCTCTTGCTACTAGGTTAATTAGTATTCCTAGGCCTTTTCAGTGGACAAAGCTAGGAATATGGTGTTTTTGTAAAGCTAAAATACATACTTAGTTCATACTAATTCTTGTAATTCAGATTCAGGACTACAGTGTTTTTAATTAGCCTCATTCTTACTCTGTATTTTCTTTCTCTTGCCAATTCCAGTTCTCAGTGACACAAATGTAAATATTCATTTGCTTTATCCCACAATATACACAATAATTCCAGAATAACAATACCAACACCATTATATATGATATCATTACTGAAAACAGTTAGGGATGCATTTGTTGTATTTTGTCCATAGCATATTTTTCAATTGATTGGAATTTCCTCTGTGTGGTCATGCCACAAACTGGATATGCAATTAGACTCATTGTTTCATTTTGCTTTCAATTAAAAAAAATTTTTTTAAATTTATTTTTAATTTAATTTTTTTAACATCTTTATTGGAGTATAATTGCTTTACAATGGTGTGTTAGTTTCTGCTTTATAACAAAGTGAGTCAGTTATACATATACATATGTTCTCATATCTCTTCCCTCTTGTGACTCCCTCCCTCCCTCCCTATCCCACCCCTCTAGGTGGTCACAAAATACCCAGCTGATCTCCCTGTGCTTTGAAGACTGTTTTAAACTTTAACTTTGGTTTATAACTATGTAAAATAGATATATGGTTTCAAAGTCAACTCTCCAAGGAAATGTACATTTAAAGATGTCTGGCTTCTAATCTTTCCCATTCTAGACTATTCCCTCCCTTCCCCATCAGGAACCAATTTTTAATCTTACAGTTTATCCTTAAAATTTTTTTTTAAATATACACATTTACATATAGGTATAACCTCCCCTATTTCTGAATAAATAAAAACAAGCTATGCCCGTGATTCTCAAACTTGAGTATTAGAATTACCTCGAGGGCTTATTAAAACACAGATTACTGGGTTGCACGCCTAGAGTTTCTGCTTTAGTAGGTTTGGGTGGGGCCCGAGAATCTGCTTTCTAACAAGCTCCTGTATGATGCTGCTGCTGCTGGCCCAGAGACCACACTCTGAGAACAGCAGTGCTATACTCCCCACCCCATCCCCTTTCTAGTAGTATACAGAGATATTCTTGACTTGCTTTTACTGCTTTGTACTATTCTATTACGTGGATATACCATAGTTTATTCAACCAGTTTTTTGTTTTGTGGACATTTGGGTTCCTTCCATATATTACATAGTTCTATACATATATTTATATATGCATATGTACCTATACTTATATAAAATATTTATTTCTATATACCGTATAGATTTATAAATTGTAACAATCAGTACTACAAAGCATAGCATCACCTTTGTTGAGTTTCTGTCACTATATCTTTGGAATAGATTTCTGGAAGTAGGATTGCTAGAATAAAGGGTGAATTCACATGTAATTTGGCTAGATATAGCCAAATTCTCCTCCGCAGGGTCTATTTTGTTTTCCCACAATTACAGGAGTGTCTGTTTCCCCACGGCCTTGCCAACCTAGTAGGCTGCCAACATTTTAAGCATAGTATTTAAAAAAAAATCTAAATTAATTGCCAAATTCAAAAAGTTAGAAGATAAAAATATCTTGATTTCTGGCTTCTCTTGAAAAAGTATTAGACCCACTGGCCCTGGGCCTACAGTTTCAGGTAACATTTCTGTCCCTGAGACAGGAGTACCTCGATGGCTCTGGCGTCCACCTGGGCCCATTCATGCACCGTGTTCACCTGTTCAGCTCCTGAAGGCACTGGAGTGTCCCGCCCGGCTCCAGCGATAAGAAGGGCAAAGTGATTTGCCCAAGGTCTTCTAGGAAATGAACACCAGGCTAGAGCCTTTCCCTGGGTTTGCTCACAGGCTTTCAGCTTCTTGCTCCTTTCCTGCCTCCTGCTGCCCTCAGCCTGGGATTGAACAATTATCAGGCTGATTTCCTCAAATTTAAGGACTCTTAGGATCATATGGAATACCAAACTTAAACACCATGGCCTCAATGAAAACATATTTAAATTACATCATCTATTTGACCTACACACACCTACCCTAATAAAGCCTCAAGGCTTCTGCACAGCTGAATTTCTGTGCATTTTGTGACATCATGGCTCTATTCCTACCTTAGACAGTTTTGATTTAAATCACTGACATGTTCTTAATACAGAAGCAAATGCATATTGGATCTTAGATTTATAAGCTCTGTGGACAATTCAAATAATGGCTTTACACAAAAGTCAATAACTCCTAGTTAGTTAATTCCCTAAACACCTATTTCTTAGGATATATGCACACAAGTCCTTTTCAGAAGTATTTAGGGAGAAAGAAGGCAATGACACACAAGAAATGATACAAAAATAGATATTTTCTTCTGGTTATTCAACTCTTTCAAGTTGCAATTAGAGACGATGTCAAAATGAGACATTTAATTATGAAAGAACCAAAACACGATAGTCACGGCTGGCCAATCGAACACACAGGGGATCTGAATGTTTATTGAATGAATAACCAGAGTATAGAAAACACACACACACACTCACTCATTGATTCCTGGGTACTATTCACAGGACACCATGAGAAAGGCTGACTATGTACATAGCATAGGGGTAAGGTGACACTGACTTGAACGCACTCCAATCACACCAATATCTGATACCAGCACTTTCTTGAGGATCATTTCAGCAAGTGGTGGTGGTACCTGGCACTGAAGAGAGAAAGGCTCCAGTGGGGAGGGGGCCGCGCATCAGGGGAGAGGAAGAGGATAAGGGGAGGCTGGGTCTCTGAAGACGAACTTCGTCTCCCTCCTAAATTCCTCCCAGGGTCAGCCTGGCTGACAGTCATGATAAGGGATGGAAATGAGGGTGGAGGTGAAGGCAGGAGACCAAGGAAACCTGTTCCAGGTGTTTCCAGAGTCCTAAGAGCGGAGAAACACTGAGCTGGGAGAGAGCTCCGTCTGCCTGGTAAGGACTTTTTCCATCCCTCGCGAGAATGGCTTCAACAACAACAGCTCCTGTTGCTCTTCTATGGGCAGCAGCAGGTAAGAAGTCCTGTATTCTCCTCCTGCTGTCGCCTCTCCATACCACAAAAGCAAGGTCAGAGATGACTCTCTGTGGAAGCCCCAGTGACTCAGATAAAAGCAGATGGCAGCCGCCAGCTTTACCTCTTTCATTAACGGCCTCTCAATTAAAGCGATTTTCCATTCCTCCCCAGAGGGGAGCAGCTGGCTGTGTGTCAGAAGTGTAACATCTTCCAAATTTCAGGGTGCTGAGTAAGAAGCAGGCTGTGCCAGGCCCCACACTCCCTCGCGATTCCCGGCTCGCACACCAGAGCGTGGAGCGCTATAATCAGTCTTCTAATTAAACTTGGCAATATCACAATGAGAAATCAGATTTGGGAGCTGGCAACCTGGCACATCAACAAACTTTTATGTGAATAATTAGGCCAGAGCTAAGCGTACGCCGGACCAGCTTTAATCAACGTGTGATTACAGTTACCAGTAAAAGCCCCAATGTTTCCAAAAGCTTCTATGTTGTTTATGTGCCATGGTGATTGTAACACAGCTTCTTTGACATACTCAGCGTATCTTTTTTTTTTTTTTTTAGCGGTACGCGGGCCTCTCACTGTTGCGGCCTCTCTCGCTGCGGAGCACAGGCTCCGGACGCGCAAGCTCAGCGGCCATGGCTCATGGGCCCAGCCGCTCCGCGGCAGGTGGGATCTTCCCGGACCGGGGCACGAACCCGCGTCCGCTGCATCGGCAGGCGGACTCTCAACCACTACGCCACCAGGGAAGCCCCTCAGCGTATCTTTTTACCCATTTCTTCCTCTTTCGTTTTCCTTCTCTCTTCCAAATTCCCACCCTGCAGGAGAATTCACTCTAACACAGGCCGCTTGTGAAAAGAATTGTGTAAGCGTGTGGGCACAAACACTCGCACCCACAAAGTCAGGAGTGTTTTATACACAAGCCCATCCACTGCCTTTAAGGAACCACACTTGAGTAGAACCTAGAGTGTTATGTTTGGATTCAAAACCATTGGATCATCAGAAATGACCCTGTGGAACCACCTCAGAGCCCAGTCAGGCTGGGAGGACATCTCCAAGTTCACACTGGACTCCAGGATTCTAAATGAGGTGCTAACTCTGGGCTACCCCAAAGCACAGTCATGAACTTTGCTTCAACCTTTGTACATTTGAAACCACAACTGCAAAAATCCCATGAAGTTCTACTGCAAAAACAATTTCTGCTAGAGGTTTTCTAAACAAAAGCTGTTGAATTTTTAAGAGGAACGTAAGATTCTATATACAGTAGGTAGTATGTCGGGAAAGTAATGTTGTCAAGCAGGGGTCCCCAATCCCTGGGCTGCCGGGCAGTACCAGTCCGCGGCCTGTTAGGAACCCGGCCGCACAGCAGGAGGCGAGCGGCAGGAGAGCGAGTGAAGCTTCAGCTGCCGCTGCCCATCGCTCCCCATTGCTCGCATCACTGCCTGAGACATCCCCCCTCCAAACGCCGCAGAAAAACTGTCTTCCATGAAACGGGTTCCTGGTGCCAAAAAGGTTGGGGACCGCTATTGTAAAGGATTCCCTTGTAAGTTTCAGAATTCTCTCTCTTATCTGGGTACAGAATATAAACTGTCGTTTAAGATTTAAAATTCAAATCCTTTCCTTGTGTTTTTCTAAACCATCAGTGCAACTTAAGAAAAATGTAGGAAAATTAGAGTGCATTTTTAAGATGCAGGAGACTAATTCTGCTCTCTTTATCCCCCTAATGACTAGGCTACTGCGATAAATATATAAATACTATTTCTATTCTAACAGATTTTTGTAACTGGTCTAGTGGTATTGTGTATGTACTTATTTTTCTAACATTTCTCTAATCTGGACTCTCCTCTTCCCAAGCTTAAAGTTTTTCCTAGGAAACATATGTAACATCATTTAGCTACTATACAAGTTCTAGGACAACTACTAAGTTATTAGCATTTCCTAATTTACTGGGAACTGTGTTTTGTATTTTTTTTTCCCTAGCTAGTGGGGAGGAAAAAAACCCTCAGAGTGAGAGAGATTAGTGGTGAACCTCAGCCAATCTGGAACACAATGGTCATTTTAACCTTAAAATGAAAACAATGTGTGCTCTGTCTCTGTCTTGGTTGGCTCAGAGAGATGAACCCTGCTTACCTTGGACACAAAGCATTCTGCTATGGCCACAGGATCATTTTCACAGTTTTCCAAGTCTTGCAGAAGTTCACTAATAAAAAAATAAAAGCCGGAATGTATTAGGTTGTGGTCTGAGAGTTGAGGACATTTAAAATAACTTAGAAGTTTAAACATTTATATGGCATTTACAAGGAATCGTATTTAATTGGATAACTGAGGACCTCTTGTCATTATATCCAAGGCTTAGATAAGGGACTTGCCCAAGGTCGTGGTGGAACAGGGGTGTAAACACAGGTTTGACCTGTAACTCTCCCACCCAGAGATAAGCCCTACCTAACGGTTTCAGTCTTCTAGAAGTTTGTCAACATCTGTATGCATGCTCACACATACTCACTCATTCATCCAATAGCTTTCCAGGTACCAGATACTGTGCAAAGCACTAAGAACAAACACAGCAGTGAGCCAAGTGAGATATGGTTCCTGGTCTCTTGGAGCTTGGAATCCACCGCAAGAGTCAGACCTTCAGTGAAAAGTCACACTGACAAATATAACACTATACATGGGGATACTGCTCTAAAGGAAAGATATGCCAGGGGAGGAAACCTCTTTCTTCAGATGAAAATCTATATTATTTTTAATGATTCATTATTTTAAGTAACTAACTGCATAATATTTCACCGTGTGGATGTAGCGTCGTTAATTTAACTGATCTCCCATGGCTGGATGCAATTCTAGAAATGGGATTGCTGGGTCATCGGACATTCTCAGTTTAAATGTTAACACGTTTCCAAATTGCACTCCATATAACTTGGACTGATATGTACTTTGATATGTTAAATGTTTATTTTAATTAGCTGTGTATTACATATTTAATAAAAGGTTAAACAGTTCTACAGGAATTATGATAAAAATAGTTCTACACTTTCTTGCTTTTTGTTTCCCATTCTCGACTGCCACTCCCCAGAAACACTTCCAACTCCTGGCTGTTTCTGTTGTATGTACCCCTGTTTCCAAACATGCTGGTAATGCATTTTCATTCTTTTTGTTTTAGATATTTACTCCGTAATTTCCCCAGCTTCCTTTCCTCCCATCTTCTCAACAAGCTCTGTTATGAAATTTAATTAGATTAAAAGTCAGAGTTTACACTTTTTTAATATTTATTTTATTTATTTGGTTGCACTGGGTCTCGGTTGCAGTAGGCATGCTCCTTAGTTGAGGCCAGTGGGCTTCTTGGTTGTGGCATGTGAACTCCTGGTTGCGGCATGCATGGGGGATCTAGTTCCCTGACCAGGGATCGAACGTGGGCCCCCCGCATTGGGAGCGCGGAGTCTTAACCACTGTGCAACCAGGGAAGTCCCCAGAGTTTACACTTTAAAGACTATGTAAATATTATTTTCAGCTCAGCCTTGGAGCGTACCATAACTACATTTCCTTTCTTGTACAACCATGTTGTACACACAAATATGTCACTGGAAAAGGGAGGAGTATTTTAATAGCCTTTTAGGTGAGTGTGTATATCTTTCTTTGATAAGACACTGCAACTCAACAAATGGTAGTTTCTTAGAGGTTTATTGGAGTCTGAAACCATTATATACTATATCCTGTTACATTAAAGTCCATTGATGCATCTATCTTGTCCTCTGAAAGGAACTTTACCAGTGCATGATTTCAGAATAGTCCCGATTTCAAACATTCTTTCCTAATATTCCTATAAAAACATACCATCTGTAAGATTATTTTTGTTTTGTTTAAATATAGTTCTGATATTGGTATCAATATCTTTTATAGAAAGATGGGTGTGATTAAATTAAAGACAGTTGAAATCTAATCATTAGAATCTAAATACTGGATGAAGAGAAAAGATCAAAGAAAAAGAAGAGCCAAGGAAGCAACATATCTGGGCCAGTGTTTTCCGTCACTGGAGGATGGGGTGCCCTGGATATAGGTTTTGTATCCAGGTCTTTCAATATAAATCCTCTTTCTGAGCACAGAAGAATTTTGAGCAGAATCCGTCATGTTACTTCTCAAGGCTTAATAGAAATACTCCTTGACAATATTTAACCCCCTGTGTTCTCTATGTTACACTCATCAAGCTACCCTTTCAGCTTTAATTTCATCTCCAGATTGAATCTCCTGGTAGGAGGGAGTGTCTCAGGGGACCCACCCAGGCTCTAGTACGGCTCACCTATAAGTGAACGGCCTTCATTGCTCAACAACCCGAGCTGGGAGGAAGCCCAGATGCCTTCCAGTCCTACCCCTTAATTTTAAGGTGAGAAAACCATGACTCATAAAAGGGAGGTGGCTTACCTTAGGTCATACAGCTACTAATTAATGGCATAGCTGGCGTTAGTATCAGGGCTTTTGAATCCCAGTCCCACACTCTATGACAAACACATCTATTGAAAGATTTGTTTCCTGATTGACTCAAGAAAGCTGAGGGCTAGACTCTGCCTCACAGTGTCTTCAACCTCGTACCGCCTACCTGGAAGGCCTTGTGTGAATCATCTGGTCCGCTTTCCTTTACAACCCTTTTCTAAAATAATAGAAACAGCGAGGAGGAAGTAGTTGGATTTCTTTCAAGCTCTGTCATCAGAGCAATCATCCTGATACAGTTGGCCAACCACCCTGTTTGTTCTCCATTCAACATAGTAATTACTGAAAGCCTTGTGTGTCAGGCACTGCTATAGGCACTGAGGTGATGGGGTAAAGAACATGGACAAAGGCTCTCTCCTGTGGTGCTTATGTTCTGATCAGGAGCGATAAGTGTTAATAACTGAAGAAATAAACAACACAATATCAAACAAAAGACAACAAATGTTGGCAAGGATGTGAGGAATTGGAACTCTTGTACACTGTTGATAGGAATGCAAAATGGTGCAGCCACTATGGAAAGCAGTATGGAGGTTCTCCAAAAAATTAAAAGTAGAACTACCATATGATCCAGCAATCCAATTTTGGGGTATTTATCTACAAAAATTGAAATCAAAATCTTGAAGAGCTATCAGCACTACTATGTTCATTGCAGAAGTATTCACAATAGCTAAAATGTGGATATAACCTAAATGTCCATGAATGGATAAAGATGAATATATATATATATATATATATATATATATATACAATGAAATATTATTTAGCCTTAAAAAAGAAGAAATTCTGTGACAACATGGAAGAACCCTGACATTATGCTAAGTGAAATAATCCAGTCACAGAAGGACAAATGGTACATGATTCCACTTATGTGAGAAATCTAAAATAGTCACACTCATAGAATCAGACAGTAGAATGGTGGTTAGCAGGGGTTGGGGGTAAGAGTAAATGAAGGAGTTGCTAATTAACAGGCATAAAGTTTCAGCTAAACAGGTTGAACCTGCTGTACCACATTGTAGCTAAGTTAACAATAACGTGTTGAACACTTAAAAATTTAAGAGGGTAGATCTCATGTTAAGTGCTCTTATTATAATAACATAAAATTTAAAAAAAAGAAACTAAATGAGATTTCGTTCTTTTACCAATAGAAACTTACACACCATAGTACAATATTGCTTAATGAGAATGTTTATGTGAAAAAACAGTAAAGTATTGGTTTTACTGAAAAACAAGAGAAACCCAACAGAATAAGATATTGTACTGTGTTAGGAAGGAAATAGAGGACAATGTGGTAGAGAGCAACTGAGGCTGGGTGGTGGTGGAGGAGCATTGAGGCAGTCATGGAATGTTCTCTGAGGAGGTGATATCTGAGTTTGGGGAAGGTTGGAAGAGAAAGTCATTTAAGAAATTGATAGTGAGTCTAAGGACAGAATGAACATGGTGTGTTCTTATGTGAGGTGTAGAAAGGAAGCCATTGGCTGGTGTTTGGTGAACAACGGGGAGTGTGGGAGATACGGAAGACGACTAAACATAAAATAATACATCATGTACTATGGGAACTCAGATGGGGCCACGAATGTGGGAGATCAGGGACTCCATAAAGACCAGAAACAGACTGTCATTCTAGAGTTACAGCCTAACGGGGCGGGGACTAGGCTTCTCATTGCATCACTGTAACTAATGAACAACTTTACAAGTACAGTAGCAGGAAGGAGTGACTCACAGATTGTGTTTTGTACTCAAAGCTAAAATTAGAATCATTCTACCTTCAGGCCTGGGGTATTTTCCCTTTTCCCAGAGCAACTGTTCCAAATATCTCCTCCTTTTTGAGTAGGATTATGAAAAAGAAAATAAGATTTCTTACTTGATTTCAAGTCCCTTGTCTGGATGGACAGTTAGAGGAAACACAGTTCTCTTTTACAGAACATATTCCAGGTAAGACTCTCTCTGACCACTGATGTGGACTTGAAGTCAGGAATTGTAATACGACCTTGAAGATTCTATTGCCTTACACTGAGCCAGATTCAGGAAAAGGGCCTCTCCCCTTCCAGTGTGCAACAGACTCTAAGCACCACTTCCTCTTCCCACCCACCCAACTAGGTCAGCTGGCATTTGAACTTGCTTGCATCCAGAGGCACACATGCATGAGGGAATAGAAAATGGGGTGAGGTTAATAGAACCAAATGCTCCATTAATTTCACTGATACATTAGCACTGGTCTTGAAAAGTCTACAAGAAGAAAGCCTGCAGGTAAAAATATATTTCTACCATTGTGCAGTAGTTGAAGACATTTTGGTGGTGTGAAAAGGCATTAAAAGAAATGATAACTGCCCCCACCTTTCCCTGCCTTATTGTTGTATGCGTCCCATGATTTGCTCTCTAAATTACATTTCAAAGGAGAAAAAAAGCATGGCCCAAATAATGTTTTTCTCTTAAGACATAAGTTACTTGCTCTGTGGCTTTTACTAGCCCCTCAGACAAAATTAATTGCTTGTTCCTCAGCGTTCTCAAAGCATTTTGTTCGTTCCCTGATTAGATGACTTGTTGCCTCTGCTACACAATGATGTCATTCATCTTTATACTACTAGACTTAGCCCAGGGTTTTAAACACAGTAGTGACTCAACATAGGTATACTGAATAAAGAGAAAGGGTTGAAGGAAAAAGTAAAATTTTACTCTCATCTTTTGAGGAAGGAAGAGAGCTTACGATTTTAACTTGCTAAAAAATAATTTAAAAATAGAACTCCAGTATAGAGGAATGGTCTCTGCTTCCTCACTCTTCATCATTAAAGAAAGATTCAAATTACTGTTTAGATAACTCTTCTGTATTCCAAGAGAGGGATGCTGTGTAAAAACAATTGACATGTCTTCTTTCATATGCAGTTAAAAAAAAAACAACAAGTTTTGGGAGTTTAGGGGCAAGTTAAAATGGGGAAAGTGGTTTCTTGGACAAAGCTTGTTTCCTGACCGTTTGGGAATTTCTTCCAGACACCAAACCAGAGTCTTAAATTTCCAGGCTGTTAAAGGGATTATGAGAGAAAGATTTGGCTATAAAAAGGAAAGCAAAAATGAAATCTCAACTGTATTCTAAAACAGTTCACGTTGGAAGATTTTGTGAAATAACAATTTGAATCTAGTAATATGCCAAAACCGAACAAAGACAGTACAAGGGGGACTTCTCTGGTGGTGCAGTGGTTAAGAATCCGCCTGCCAATGCAGGGAACACGGGTTCAAGCCCTGGTCCGGGAAGATCCCACATGCCGTGGAGCAACTAAGTCCATGCGCCACAACTACTGAGTCTGTGCTCTAGAGCCCACGAGCCACAACTACTGAGCCCGTATGCCACAGCTACTGAAGCCCGTATGCCTAGAGCCCATGCTCCGCAACAAGAGAAGCCACCGCAATGAGAAGCCTGTGCACCGCAACGAAGAGGAGCCCCCGCTCACCGCAACTAGAGGAAGCCTGCATGCAGCAACGAAGACCCAACGCAGCCAAAAATAAATAAATAAATAAATTTAATTAAAAAAACAGATAACATTGAAATAAGAAAAGTATCTTAAAAAAAGACAGTACAAGGAAAGAAATTATACACTACTGTCATTTATGAACATACATTAAAAAGTTCTTTAAAAAATACAAATCTAACTCATTATGCATAAATACATGAAACATTATGGCCAGGTAGGGTTTATTCTAGTAGTGTATATATGATTCAAATCAGAGGCCTATTAATATAATTTGCCACATTATGAATAGGAGAAAAATCATATGCTAATTTTATTACAGGATGATTATGTATTCAATAAAATTCAATTTTCATTCACACTAAAATCTTAGCAAAATAGAAAGAAGTATCTATCTAAGTCTTGGAACAAACATCATACTTAACGGTAAACAGTTAAAGCATTCCTGCTAATGTCAGAAAAAAGATAAGAATGCTAAAATCTAATCAACATTGTATGGAAAGACTTACCCAAAGCAGTAAGACAAGAAAAAAACATAAGGGGCAGAAGAACTGTAAAGGAAGACAAAAAATTCTCCTTATTTTCAGACACTACTGTCTACACAGAAAATCCAAAAGGATCTATAAACCATTATTAGAACTGATGGGACAGTTTAGAAAGTTAGTTGGATATAGTATCAACATATAAAAATTAAAAGCATTCCTACATGACAATAATGGCTAATTTAAAAATAGAAGAATTACTCTAGTCAAAAATAACATAAAAAAGAATAAATTTTTAAAAGTCACATGTATGAATGTGATGGAGAAACTATAAAACATTATTATAGGGCATTTTAGAAAAGCTTGATTGATGAGATATTTTTACAGATAGGATGACAATATTGCGAAGATGTCGATTCTGCCAAAATTAATCTAAAAATTAAATTGAATTCCAATAAAAGTCCCAACAGAGTTTTTCATGGAACTTGACAAACTAATGCAAAAAAAAAAAAAAAAAAAAAAATCGGGGCTTCCCTGGTGGCGCAGTGGTTGAGAGTCCGCCTGCCAATGCAGAGGACACGGGTTCGTGCCCTGGTCCGGGAAGATCCCACATGCCGCGGAGCGGCTGGGCCCGTGAGCCATGGCCACTGAGCCTGCGCGTCTGGAGCCTGTGCTCTGCAACAGGAGAGGCCACAACAGTGAGAGGCCCGCGTACCGCAAAAACAAAAAAACAAAACAAAACAAAACAAATCACCTGGCAGTGCAAAGAGTTAAGAAATGCTAAGCCATTGTTGAAGAAGAGCAATGTGGATTTAATAATTAAGACAATGGGGTATGGAGTAAAGATGGACAAAGAGACCAACAAAACAAAACACAGAGCCCAGAAACAGGACCATACATACACATAAACTTCACCTAGGAGGAATGTGGAACTACAAATCGGCATAGAAAGGATGTACTTTTCAGCCTACGGTGGTGGGACCATCAGCTAGCCATATGAAAATAAGGATTTGGATTTCCTACCACAAACCATACTTGCATCAATTTTAGTTAGATTAAGGACATAAGTGAAAAGCAAAATTTTAAGACTTTCAGGAAAAATATAGAGTATATTTATGAACTGAGAGTAGGAGGTAATTTTTTAAACAAACACAAAATCCACATACTATAAATATTATATTTACTTAGAGTAGTCAAACTTATGAATTTTACAACTTATTTTCAAAGAAACCATAATTAAAGTTAAAAGACAAGTCTCATACTAAGGGAGGATTACAACTCACAAAATCCACAATGATCTCCAGGGAGAATTCATCAAGAACTCCTATACAACCCTAAGAAAAAGAAACATCCTGGGACTTCCCTGGTGGCGCAGTGATTAAGACTCCTCACTCCCAATGCAGGGGGCCTGGGTTCTGTCCCTAGTCAGGGAACTAGATCCCACATGCATGCCGCAACTAGGGGTTCACATGCCACAACTAAAGAGCCCACCTGCCGCAACTAAGTGCAACCAAATAAATAAATAGGTATAGGTACTTAAAAAAAGAAAAGAAAAAGAAACATCCTTACAGAAAAATGATCAATGGGTATAAATCAGAAATTCACAGAAGGAATCAAAGTGGCCAAAAAAACAAGAAAAGAGGCTTAGTCTTAACTGCAATTGGCAAAATGCAAGGTAATGTACCCCCCAATGGAATATTATATCACAGTTAAAATAAGCAAAGTAGAGCTATAAATCTCAAAAGCAACGTTGAGTGAAAAAAACTTCTAAAAGGTTGACACGATTTGTGCCATGTTTGAAATAAGTTAAAGCATGCTATGTATTTTATTTTTTAAAATTTTTATTTGTTTATTTTTGGCTGTGCTGGGTCTTCATTGCCGTGTGTGGGCTTTCTCTAGTTGCAGCGAGCGGGGGCTACTCTTTCTTGCGGTGCGTGGGCTTCTCGTTGTGGTGGCTTCTCTTGTTGCGGAACACGGGCTCTAGGTGCACGGGCTTCAGTAGTTGTGGCGCGTGGGCTCAGTAGTTGTGGCTCACAGGCTCTAGAGCGCAGGCTCAGTAGTTGTGGCACATGGGCTTAGTTGCTCCACGGCATGTGGGATCTTCCCGGACCAGGGATCAAACCCATGTCCCCTGCATTGGCAGGTGGATTCTTAGCCACTGAGCCATCAGGGAAGCCCTGTATTTTAAATAAGTACTTACATACATAGTCATGGCAACAAAGATCATACTTGGGAATGAAACACCAAGTCTTGGATAGCAGTTACAGTTATGGTGGTATTTTGAGCCAGATTGTACTGGCTTTTCTGAGACAATTCTGTACATCTCTTCCTAATTCCATGTTCAGTGATGTCTTCTTAGTAGCTTTAATCTGCAGTGATGGGTGTGTTTACACCAGAGAAACTGGCAAACACTATAAATCCCAGATTCCCCCTCCCTTGTCCTCACCCTGGAGAACTGGTACACCAGCACATCACTGTGCCATCCTCCACAGAGCGGGATGCAATTGGGAGGGGTCTATCAGGGGACTCAGCATTATTTGTAATGCCTTTATGCTTTCAAGAATTTCTAAAGCAGGGACTTCCCTGGTGACACAGTGGTTAAGAATCCGCCTGCCAATGCAGGGGATACGGGTTCGATCCCTGGTCCAGGAAGATCCCACATGATGCGCAGCAGCTAAGCCCGTGTGCCACGACTACTGAGCCTGTGCTCTAGAGTCCACGAGCCACAACGACTGAGCCCACGTGCCACAACTACTGAAGCCTGCGTGCTGCGCCTAGAGCCCCTGTTCTGCAACAAGTGAAGCCGCTGCAAAGAAAAGCCCACACACCACAAGGAAGAGTAGCCCCTGCTCGCCGCAACTAGAGAAAGCCCATGCATAGCAATGAAGACCCAAAGCAGCCCTAAATAAATAAATTAAAAAAAAAAGAATTTCTAAAGCAAATATGGCACAAAGGAAGGCCTTGATAGAGCGAGGGTGCTCCATGGGTGTTTATCATAGTACCCTATGCTCTCCTGTATTTTGGGACTATTTCCTAAAAAACAAAATCTAATCAGCTGAATTTTCCAGGCCAAAATAAACCCATTTTCTTTTTGCCTTCTTTAATTTTAGAGTTCTAAATCTTGCTTAGTTGGGCACAATAGTATTATATTATGTTGAGAAACCTGGACCTGAACTAATAACAGAAACTTTAAAATTATTTCAAGCCTTAACCATAGATTTGCCAGATAGCTGTATCTTTGAAATCAACTGAAGTAAGGTATAGAATAGAGGATTCATAAGAGGCATTAACATAAAAAGTCACATCAATACTCTTATTTAATCAAATGTAATAGCAAAGACATCTGAGCTCTAAATTTAGAGTCCAGATTTTTCTTTTTTTTTTTTTGCAGTACGTGGGCCTCTCACTGTTGTGGCCTCTCCCATTGCGGAGCACAGGCTCCAGACGCGCAGGCTCAGCGGCCATGGCTCACGGGCCCAGCCGCCCCGCGGCATGTGGGATCTTCCCGGACCAGGGCACGAACCTTTGTCCCCTGCATTGGCAGGCGGACTCTCAACCACTGCGCCACCAGAGAAGCCCCTAGAGTCCAGATTTAAGAGAAAGGAAATGAAAGTGAATAGGGACAAAACAGTACAGACAATTCCACTGTAAAAGTTAAACAGGAAGATGTTCTTGAAAAGAATTAAAAATAGTAAGAATACCAGTTGAGATTTGACAAAACCAGGTGTGTCCAAAGTAGGCTAGGCTGGATTTCTAGCTCTATGTCCTTGAGCAATGGACTTTCTACACCAATTCCTGTGTCTAATCAATGTGTATATATTTTTGCATCTTATCTACCTCAGAGCTGTTAAGAGGATTAAATGAGACAATGCATGTTCAGGATATATAAAAACGTGATCTACAAAAGGGATAGGCATGAACACGGTCACATGAATTGCGTCACTGCACTGATGCCACATGTATCATCATCCTGACTCAGGTTTATTCTAGTCACCTCTGACCTCCTCATTCAGAGAACACCAAAGAGAGAAGAGAACAGAGAGAGAACCAACTCAGGCGTATAAAGATCTTCTCAGTCTTCCAGCTTTTGCAGCCAAGGTCCCTTTTGGTTGACATCGGGGGCTACTTCAGTCTTATCTTTCTTTAAATTAGGAAACACATGAAGATGTAAACGCCGGGGAGTAGAAACCCTTTCCTGGACTATGGCATAAACCAAGACCCGAAAAGCAGGGCTCTGCCCTGGCAGGAGGGCATGCCACTGGATGCCTGGGGGTTGCAGTCAGAGAAGCCCAGACTTGCATAAAGTGATAACACACATAGAGTTGCATGGCCTCGGGCAAGAAGCAAGCGCTAGAGAAGCAGTCATTACAGTCAACTTACAGCCAAACCACCAGAAGGCTTATGCCAGGGCCTCCCAGCATCTAGGCCTTGTTCCTCTTCCCGGGTTACTGTGCCATTGGTGGGATCTGGGCGGAGAAGCCACTCCGGCTCCTGGATTTTTAACCTCAGCCACTGCTAAATGGAAGCCTGCTCTAATACCAGCATGTTACTAATGGACACACAGACTCTAAATTCCCCAAATTCATTTTTTTTGTTTTTTGGCTGTACCACGTGGCTTGTGGGATCTCAGTTCCCCAACCAGGGATCAAACCCGGGCCCTTGGCAGTGAGGGTGTGGAGTCTTAACCACTGGACTGCCAGGGAATTCCCCCTATTTCAATTTTTTAATGCCCTTTCTCTATTTTCTTATTATTGTGTTTGTTTTATCTAGACAGTGTTTCTCAACCATGGCCGCACATTACAAACATCTGAGGACGTTTTACAAAATCCTGATGCCGTGGTCCCACCCGAGACCTAGAAGTTCTAATCAGAACTTCTAGGAGTAGCAGTCATCATATTAAAAACAAAAAACAAAAAAAACCCCACACATAGACACACACACACACACGCACACACACACACACACACACACACACACACACACACACACACACACACGATCCTTCCCAGATGGTTCCAGTGTGCAGCCTGGGTTGAGAACCACTATCCTGGAACGTGCAAATTGGTTTCAAAGTCTACTGAGTCAGATGAAAAGAGATGTTGCAACACTGGCCTTTTTCATATCCCAGGCTTTCAAAATTAAGGGATGAGTTGATGTAATTCAAACATGTCTCCCAGAGGCCAGGCTTGGGCTAGGTGCTAGGGATCCACATGGAGGTTAGGGATGGCAAAGGAGATGTGGATCCTACCCTCAAGGAGCTCACATACACCAGCTTCAGTGAGCAAAGAGGGGAAGGATTTATAATTTGCGCTATGGCTGAGTCACCCAATGAGAGGGCATTGTAGAACTTTACAAGGGGATTTTACTCTAATAAAATCAATGTCATCATCACTGGTTAATATTGTGCTGTTTACTCTGGCATTGAGTGCGGCACATGAAGTACGTCAGCTCACCGAAGCTTCGCAATAACCATGTGAGGTAGATATTCCTATTGTTTCCATTTGTTTCTTTATTCCACAAAAATTTGGAGGGTCCCACGAGCCAGACTCTGCTTAAGGCACTTGGGTAGTAACAAAACTGTTAGATCCCTGCCCTCAGGGAGCGTTCTGTGAGTGGGGGTGGGGAGGAAGGAAACAACAGACATAAAAGTCAATCACAGAGTATGTTAGAAATTGCTAAAAGCCAGGAGAAAAAGAAAAAGTAAGCAGGTAAGGTGTGTGCTTAGGTGCCGGGTTAACATCATTGAGAGAGGAAGTTTTGAGCAAAGACTTGAAATGAGGAAGTTAGGTACATTCTACAGATCTTTCTCGAATTATGATGGGGTTATGCCCCAATAAACCCACTGTAGGTTGAAAATGTCATAACTTGGAAATGCATTAAAATACACTTAATCTACCAAACACGAAAGCTGAGCTTCGCCTACCTTAAATGTGTTCAGAACACTTACATTAGCCTACAGTTGGGCAAAATCATTGAACACAAAGCCTCTTTTATACCAAAGTGCTGAATATCTCATGCAATTTACTGAATACGGTATTGAAAGTAAAAAACAAAAAGGTTGTAAGTGTATTGGTGTTTACCCTCGTGATGGCGTGCCAGACTGGAAGCTGCGGCTCACTGCCCGGGAAAAAATCAAAATTCAAAATCTGAAGTACAGTTTCTACCGAGCACGTCTTGCTTTCACACCATCGTACAGTCAGTCAAATCATGAGGTGAACCATCATAAGTCGGGGACCATCTGTATTCTGTTTAAAATTCCCCGAAGAATATATACATGGCTCAGCTGGCATGCAAACCCAGAGATGTTGGAAACCAGTCTATGCTCTTTACCTGCCTACTACCTGGTCTTCCAAGAAGTACCACAATACCTTATAAGAACTGATTTGCCTGCCCCATCCCCTTCGGCTCCCCGTCTGCCTTGTTTACTATGATACTTTTCTAATCCCACTGCCTGCTACACAGCAGGTACTCAATACATGTTTGAATTAAATTAAGCATTGTAAATTTTAACTATTAATTAATCTGAATTCATATCTGTTATGATTAAAGTATTTATTGTGTGTTTACTCCCTCCTGCCCATTCCCTAGGCAGAAGAAAACTTTCAGAAAATCCAGCAGAGGTGGGGTTGCTGGAGGCCAAGCCAGCGTATATTTTTGGATGCCCTGTTCATGTTCTATTGTGGAAGAAAGATGCCTCTGCTCTGTCAGGGTGAATAGGTCTCTTCTCTGAGCCAGGAGGACGGAGCAGGATGGGATTTTGGATAAATGTGAGACTCATATACAAACAAGGATGTTTCCAGGTAGAAGATTTCACAGCATGATAGGCCACAAAAATCTATGAAGTCAAATCAAGGATTTCAAGTAAGTTTTCTTAGGCCACATTCATTTGAGAAAAATCCGTAATGTTCTTATGTGAGAACCATCTTTTGAGGATTAGCTTACCTATTAAAGTGGTAGATATCCTGTATGTTTCCAAAAAGGGCTGATCTTTCTTCCGCCCCCAGAGGAAGTTTCATTTGGTCCCTGATGCACTCAAGGTAATCCTGTGGAATCAATGAGAAGAATGTCTTAAACACTCCTGTCCTTTTTCAAGTCGTCTTTAGTTATGCATGAGGAATCTCTCATATCCGTTACAAGTAATTATTATACTAACGTGCTCATTAACTCTACCGTGAGAAGGCAGAATCTCTCTTTTATTAATAATGAAATACTTCCCTACGTATAGAACAGGGAGTTTGAGCAAGGAGAAAGAGCGTATGTACATGGACATACCTACGCCCAAAATGTACTAGTGCTTCCCTAGATGCATAACATAATGACCACAGTTACTGATAGAGTCAGAGTTTTGGCATACAACATTGCCTGCTGTCTCCTTGACTGATTTATGTGATAAAAAGAGACTCTAAAATTCATACAGTGGGAAACCAGAAATAAAAATTCTGAAATTTGGGAATTCCCTGGCAGTCCAGTGGTTAGGATGCAGCGCTTTCATTGCCATGGCCCGGGTTCAATCCCTGGTCATGGAACTAAAATCCTACAAGCCATGTGGTATAGCAAAAAAAAAAAAAATTCTGAAATGTGCTACAGTTGTTTTAAACATAACCTTTTAAGTCAGAAAGCTATCAGCTGCTAAAGTCTAGAACTAAATTATCCTCAAATACCAGATTATTAAAAAAACTTTTTAAAATAAAATAAGCATGTCACTCACTTATACTATCCAATAGGCCATGTAAAGAAGCCACAGTCAGCTTGAAAGGATTTTATATATTTTAACATGGAAACAGCTCCCCATGGAGCTAACGTGGGCTCAGACCCACAGTGGGTTAAATGGACGTGGCTTAGAAGCTATTTGAACTGCTGAGAGAGGGGAAATCTGCTCTCCACGCTGTGTGCTGAGTCCATAGCTGAGTGTCCCCCTTCCCCCAGCCAGGCTTGAAAAGAGAACTCTGTAGGAGGCAAGAAAACAATAAAGAAAAAAGTGAAAACAGCTGAAATAACGTAAAATCAAAAATAAATACAGTTCTCCGCCCTGGGCTGAACAGTGCAGTATGGCTCTCCACCAAACGTCACCCAGGGATCTGCAGCACTGGGAAGTCACCCTGGGAAAAGTCAGCCAGACCGTGAAAATCCCAGCACTCAACCACATTCCGATGGCCAATCGCAAACACAATACTGTTTCAGCGCAACTAGTGAAACGAGAAGCTGAAATGTAAGAACCATCAGATAATTGTTGCTTTTGTCTTTTAATAAGCCACAGCCACCCTCTCATGCCCTTCATGTTCCTCAAATGAAAAACAGGCCAGGCTTCGTCAGGAACTGTCTCCGTAGCATGGTTCACAGACTGCGGCATATAACTTACCATTCTGGTTCTTTATTGCTAAAATCATGGTCATGCAGGAACCAATGTTCATAAGCCTTTTTATGTTTTAACAAGGTTGGTGGTAACATCTTTTCTTCTTCAGAAAGTGGTCATCTCAATAAGAAATTAGACTCCCAAGGTTTAAGTGTAATTGTCATTAAAAACCCACAAGAGCAAGACCCAGCCTCCTCACTTTTATGAGCGGAACCGTCATAAGGAGCTCATGGATCTGTATAGGCTGTAGAGATAACGCCCAAATAAGAAATGCTAAAGAAGGCTAGAATTGAAGAGTGCATTTTGAACAAGTATAAATCTAACTTAGGCTTCCTCAAAAAAAAAGAAAAAAGTATTCCTTGATAGTTTCATAAAATTACACGTGGCACAAAGAGATGGGCTAATATTTATCTGCATTGAATGCTTATATTTGATAGTTGTTTAATACTTTGATCAACATTTTAAAAGGACACGTCACATGCAAAATTAAGAAGGTAAAACAAAGGTTATAGATGAATACGAAATCGAAAAGTGAAACAGAAGGATATTGGCAGGCGTGATCCACACCGAACAGCAGTGAGAAGATTGGGACATAGATGACGCATACATTCCAGACTCACCTGGCCGGCCACAAGGGGGTTTAAGGAGAAAAGGAAGAATCCTTTTTCTCACTTCAAATGCAAAGCTGGTTCATTTTGCAGAAACCTGATACTAAATTCTTCATGTCATGGAAAGACTGAGTTAAGGGGGTTGAAGAATTTCATCTGGGGTGAGACACAAAGAACCATGGCCCACTTCCAACAGAGGATGGCCCATCTCCAAATGAGTTTCAAAACCCCAGAGTCCGTGGTAGAGGAACTAGATTTTAAACGCTGCTTGTTTTCTGAAATCGTTGAGAAAATAGATCGTTAGGAGTCCAGATTTTTGCAGGCCACTCTAGAAAACAGATCAAAGCCATATGGCCACAACGTGTTCCCCCTCTGATCATAACTAAGTCTTTTAAATATGATACTTTAACCCTAAACCAGTTACTGAAAACTACTGTAGCATGCACTGCATTAGCAGCTGTAATTATCTGAAGCCAAAATGAGAGGTTTGAAGCTCAGTGATAATAGTTCATTCTGTGCTCAAATGACAGAGGAAAGACACCAATGAAATTTATTAGAGCCTGTCACGCTGCTTTTTAATTTTATTGGCTTGATGTCAGCACCTATGGTTACCCTGCAGTTAACAATGAAAGATAAATTTAAAACTTTTGCGCCGAAAACAATTATTGTCCAAGAGGATCAAAGAATTCACTCAATTTTGAGAAGGGTAGGGAGGAGATACAAAAAACAGCGTTACACCATTTGAAAAAATTTTTACTATACTACTATAAATTTTACCTAAAGTATTTTTCTCATCAACACCTCCACCACTGTAAGATTTGTACACATGTGCCCTCTTTTCGATAACTTTTTCATTCCTGTGATGTCTGTTATTGAAAATATCCAAGTAAAGTTGAACTCGGTGCTATTTGAAGTATGATAAATGGACAGGAGCCAGTTTGCAAACTGTTACTGATCTACAAGACAGATAAGTGCAGAACTTGAGAGAAAGTATGTAGAAACTTTTATAGCATTTTGACAGAATGATATTTGTTGAATCTAATGATAAATTTGGGCTTGTATTTTGCATGTCTGATATCTTCTATTTTGTTTTTCTAGTAATTCATTTTTTGTGGTGTTTTACAAAAGCGTCAGTGTGTGGCCAATAGGAAAACACACACACACGCGTGCTTGTCCCTCATCACAGATAGTTTGAGAAGGTCTGGTCTAGACAACAGTCCAGCAGAGATGCTGGAGAAAGGATGCTTCCAGAACTGGGACAGAATTCAAACTCAATGCCCTCGGTAGCTCGCTTTATTTCTTTAAGATGCCCTGAACGAATTAAGCTAATACCCCCGTGCCTATCTCCCTTTTTTCCTCTAAAATAACGTTTAAAATTGTAATCTGTTTAACATGAAAATGAAGATAAACCACAAGAAGAGAAAAGATTTATTTAGATCGGTACTTAATACTTTTTCTACCCTATATCCTTCTTGAAGATACATTGTAGAAACAAAATGAAGAAAATGTCCTGTTCTTAAGTCCTCTTGCTCAGGTTTCAAAATTCTATCTCTTTGGCTTCCTTTTTTTGGTCTAGTTTTTGTGTTAGCACTTCCAAATTCTAAGCCCTTTGTTATAACTCCTGTGTAAGATTTTTGGTCTTTATTTTGGAGGATGCATCTTCTTTGGTTTCTCCAACTCATCCACCTTTACTAGAAAGTAATCATTTGTATATATAAAACCTGTCTCCAAATTTCATGTATTACATTGGGATGCTGTTGATACTACAATAACTTACATTTGTGTGTCAATTTACAGTTTAAAAAGCACATTAAAAAGCACATAAAAAGAGGAGCACATTCGCTCCTCTTTTTGAGGTCATAAGAATGCATGCCAAGTTCTGTTTTACAAGCTAGGAATTAAATAAAATGAATAAAACATGATCCCTTCCCCCAAGGAGTTCCCTGTGTAGTTGAAAGACAAGTATAAACAAATAAGTACAATACAGTGTTTAGGCAGCATGACTGATAAATATTCAGCACATGGAGAAGGCAGAGGAGGAAGTGGGCAATTCCAGGTCAGGGAGAAGTCTTCTAGAGAAGGTGATGGTGGAGTTGAATCTTTAAGGATGACCAGGGGTTAGAACAGAGAGAAACTAGAAGGAGACACAACACCCAGGAAGATTGAAAAGAGTAAAGGGGCACATGGTAACGAAATGCAGGGTGCAGTCAGGACACTAAAAGGAGCTGAGGGGCTTCCCTGGTGGTCCACTGGTTAAGACTCCACGCTTCCAGTGCAGGGGGCTTGGGTTTGATCCCTGGTCGGGGAACTAAGATCCCACATGCCACATGGCGTGGCCAATAAAATAAAACAAAATAAAATAAAATAAAAGGAGCTGAGATGGGCTGAGGAAGCAGGACATGCGCATGTACGCAGACCCTGGAGTGGGGCTGCAAAGTGAGAGAGGTTACAGTCAGAAGAGGATTGAGCACGGAGAACCTTCTGTGCTCTTAGGTGGAGGCAGCCACCGACAGATGCCATGAGACCAAAGATCATCCCAGCATCAGAAAATAGAACCTTAGCTGTAAAACTGCCAGTTTGGAGGCCAGTTAGACCCGGACAGCAGCGCAGGTAAGACCGGAGCCAGTCCTCCACAAGTTCCACAGACTGGAGCTGTATTTACTTAGATGTGGAGACCGGGAGAAAGGGGCCAGTCAAAGCAGACAGCTTTCAGGAGAAGGGAGTCTCTTCTCTCACCTTCAGCTCCGAGGAGGAAGGTGCTGCTCTCCCGGCTCTCAGCAAGGACACTGCCAGCGTCTCGTCTCCTTGTCCCGTTGGCTGCAGCTTGGAGAGAGCTGGGGGCTCCCTCCGGGGAGACGTCTCCACCAGCTTTCATCCTCCCGAGTTTCTTTCCCAGGTGGCTGGTGAGGGAAAGCTAACCCGCAGAGGCCTTGGCAGGGCGGTTCTCGGCCTTTCCAGCTGACTGAGACCTGCACTGGACTGCCTCACACCCACATCAAACGCTTGAAGACATCTCTGGGGGTTCATGGTAAAAAGGAGACAAGGCATATCTTTTGGCCTCGCGCATCCACACGGTAGGTCTTCATGTGGCTCAGGGTTGCTCATTCTGCTCTTGTTAGAGAAGCTTGGAGAAGAATTACGAGTTTCATTTTGCAGCTGTTGCCTTCTGCACAAAGGCTGCCCTTCAGGAGCATCAGAGGGACACGATGGGTACACAGTCACAGGGCCCTGCCCGCATCCCCACTCATGCACTTTCCCTCTGCGTCCCCGAGGGAACTGAAGAGATGAGGGTGGTGGTCTGCAGGTAAAGACAGCGCCTTGGTCTTGGACATGCGAAGATGAGGCGGACTGTGGGACACCCCCAAGGAGCGGTTTGCTGGGCACAGGATTTGGGAAGAAAAACTGAGTGGTCTGTTGAGAGAGCCCTTTGTGCAACTTTGGGCCCCATCTTATGCAGCAGTGACAGGAGCATGGGGCCCAAATGTCCTCGCACCTTCAGGGCCCAGGGGCACGTCCAGTCCTGGCCACAAGAAGGCGGTTTCAGGCTATCTCAGCGCTAGCAAACTGCAACCTCGGAGGGTCAGCAGGTCATGCCACCTCCAGAGAGTCTCCCATGTTGCAGTGAGAACACCAAAGATCCCTTGTGGAGGAGAGTAGCAAGGCAGATTGAGAGCCGCGAGGCCTCGGGCAGCACAGAACCCTGGCCCACACTGATGGGAGGTCATATCCCTAAGTGGGAGCACAGAGCCCGATGTGTGCTTCCCACCTTGTTCAGAAACAGTCTCAGGAAAACCCAGGGGATAATGGAGTCCCAAATCCAGTGACGAGAGAGAACTGCAGACTGATTTGGAAGTGGGGTAATAGATGGGCATATATTTTGAGACGTTGGGATGTAAAGGAAGGAGAGTGGTGGGGCAGCAACCGGAAGACATGGAGGATCAGGGAGGATCAATCGATCGATGTGTCCATCCATCCATGCATCTATCCATCCATCCATCTCTCCATGCATGCAACCACCCATCTATGCATGGAGAGCTGGCAATGGTGAACACAGAGGGAGACAGAAGGTGACTGTAAGAGCCAAGGTGAAGGGACGAGGCGAAAGGTGGAGGACAGGAAGATGAGCAACTCTCTTGGGAAGTCTGGGTGGAGAGCACTGTCTACGTGACCAAGCTGACACTGGTCAGCTTCATCTGATGCTGTAGGAAACAAAATTCTAACAAGTCAGAGCATATGAAATAAAAAGTTTCCTATTCCTTCTCAAGGGCCTTCCCTCTCTGCCACTTTCCAGAGGTAGCTCTGGTTGATGCGGTGTGCCAGATGTAGAGAACAAACTTATGGTTACCGTGGGGGGAAGAGGGGGTGAGATGAACTGGGAGATTGGGACTGACGTACATACACTACTATGTATAAAATAGATAACTAACGAGAACCTGCTGTATAGCGCAGGGAACTCTACTCAGTGCTCTGTGGTGACCTAAATGGGAAGGAAATCTAAAGAAGAGCGGGTATATGTATGTGTATAGCTGATTCACTTTGCTGCACGGCAGAAACTAACACAACATTGTAAAGCAACGATACTCCAAGAAAAATTAAAAAAAAATAACGATGCAGTGTGTATGCTTCTGGGTCAGGTTCTGGGACATAATTATATCTATAAAACATGAGATTTTATGCTCGATTCACAACTTTGTTTTTCCATTCAGTGTATGGAAATACACAGAACTCCTATACGTAAACATAGTTCTTTCGTCATAACGGCGACATTGTATCCCATTCAATAGCTTTATTATAATGTACCTCATTAATACAATAAAGATTTCGGCGGGGCGGGGGTGGGCACAGGCCTATGTGCTGGGAACTGTGGGAAGGGGCGCTCAGAAATGAGTAAGATAAGACCCCCAACCCTCTAGGTGCTCACAAGGCAGTAAGGGAGGAAGAAACAAATCACAGGATAGCAATTTAAGTGTTATTTACAAAGGGCTGTGAGAATATAGAAGAATCCATTTTCAAATGAAAGAAACTTTTTATCCTGCTTCCAAATAAACCACGAAACAGGGCTTACACTAAAATCTCCTGCTGTAGCCTGCACATAAAGCATCAGAAGTCTAGTCTTCATGTTAATCTCTTTTCTGCCTCTATTGACATCCATGGGGGAGGAAGATATAGCCAAAGAAATGAGACTGGGGGTCTCTGGCCACCCCATCAGGCTGGGAACAAAAGCTCTTATTGTGGGAACAATGCTGTCCCTGAGTCTATATAACGTAGCTCCCTCCACCCCCAACACGGAGAACTGTGCTGAAAATACAATATAGCATCAACAGGATGAACCTTTCTGCCAATACTGTTGCAGAGAATGGAGGAGGGCAAGAGAAAGAAGGGGGAAGGGGGGAAAGAGAAGAGAAAAAGAAGAGGAAAGAAATGAGGCAGGAAGAGAAACAGGGAAGAAAGCGTGAAAGGGAAGAAAAAAGAAAAGGAGAGAGACCCACCCACGCAAGCACAGGAATGAAACCCAAATTAATTTCAAGTTGAAAGCAGCTTCTGCTGCTGATATGATATCAGTTCTTATTCAGAGTTTTCTTAACCGATGGCATAGAGGCTGATCTTAATTGGCCATATATGGAAGTCAGTATTAATGCTCCGAGATGTTTGAGTAAAAGAATAATAAAAAACAGGGAGGTTTCAGCCTCATTTACCTTCTATAATAGTTTCAGTACCTAAGACATCAGTAAAAAATGCTGAGAATGGCCTTCTGGCTAAGCTGTGACAAATGACACTTGTGCCAGCTCAGTTCCCTCTATTGTTTCACTTCTTCCTCCTGAAAGAAGGAGGGGTAGGAGGTGCCCCCTGGGGAGGAGACGGGACAGCTGGACCTGGAAAGGGGGAGGGTCGGGTAGTTCGTCCCAGAAAGGGAAACTTGGGGGAGGGGGTGGGGGACAGGAGTTCTGTTAAAAACTGCAGTACTGAGTAGAAAGAGCAAACATCGGGGAATATTTGTTTGGTTTTCACCTAAAACTAAAAGCAGAAAATATTTATGAACCGGTAGTTAACAGTAATCTAATGATATAAGCAAGATATTAAGAAACAGGACTAGCATTCATATATTAAAGTCCTTAAAGTGACTAGTTGCCCATCTTTTACTACACTTCCGACAACCGTTATAAAAATCATTGTCTTTACTTCATATTGATATCAGGAGGAAGAATTTGATGCACATAAATAAATCTAAAAATGTTATAATAATTAAGAAGCTGGGTACAAATATAACACTGAAATGAATCTCTTCCATTACCCTTAGTTATAACAAATAGAAAAGTTCGTCTCTTTTGTAAGAACAGCAAAAAAACCTTAATTTTCTATTGCTTTGTTAAATTGCTTATTTAAATATTTATTTAAAAATTGTGCTTAGGGTTTTCAAATTACATCGACAATGTCCTCATATGCAAAAGCTCTTCTTAAAATAAGAGAGGTGGACACACACCCATGAAGAGGTGCTGCTGTATACTGAAATATCTTTCCATACTTATTTGAAACCTACCATTACTTTTTTCTCTGTACTCTTTAATCCGATCATCATTTCTAGCTACCAAAAAAGGAGGAAAGCATTTCTAGGATAATCTATGTGCTTACTGAATGTGAATAAATATAAAATATGTTTAAAATCTTCAAAATGGGCAACCAGAGCGTTTTCCAGGCTGCCTGCAGTAAAGCATGGCACCAGAGTCCTAGCGGGCGTTGACAAGATAGGGAAGGAAGTTTATTAACCACTCCCCTGAGCCCTTTTTTCTGACTCTTGTTAAGTTCTCCTCCTCACTGGGTTAACTTTACTTAGCATATACTCCGTTTTTACTTTCCAGGTCCTGAGCCAGGTAAGGAAGCAGACAGATACAATTAGATGTGGCTATAATCCTTCAGGAAGAAAAATGAAGAAAAGGCTGATGAGGTAGCAGAGGGATTATGTCCTGGCAAATCTTTAAGTACTGAAAATAAGAAACCGATTCATCTCGAGACTTCCCTGGTGGTCCAGTGGCTAAGACTCCACGCTCCCAATGCAGGGGACCCAGATTCGATCCCTGGTCAGGGAACTAGATCCCACGTGCTGCAACTAAGAGTTCGCAGGCCGCAACTGAAGATCCCACGTGCCATAACTAAGACCTGAGGCAGCCAAATAAATAAATAAATATTAAAAAAAAAAGAAAGAAAGAAACTGATTCATCTTAATTATAATCTCCACACTGCTGGTGTAATTTGAAACACGGTAATTATGAAAAATTAAATAAAGCCCAAGGGCTTTTGTATATGGGAAAGAAAATAAAAGATCAGTAAAATAAATTTACATTATTAGATCACCTGAGGTTTAACTCCTCCTCACTGCTATTTACTACTACTACTATTATTATCATTATCATTATTGTTATTACTGTTATTATAAGGTTTGGTGATAGGTACTGAGCTCACTACTTTACATGCATCACTCACTTAATCTTCACAGCAACGCCAGGAGGTGAGTCCCATTGTTAATCCCATTTTATTGGAAGCTTAGAAATGTTCAATTGCTCCCCAAGGTCACACAGGGTGTGCATGACTTACTTGCATTCAAACCAGGACCAGCTGTCTATAGCTTGGCCGTCCAAACCCTGTACCACTGCTTCAAAGGTTTTAGTCCTTAATACAGACAGTATCTTCAGACAGTAGAGGTCTGCTGCTGACTTTGGGACGAAATGTGGTTTTTATTAGGTATGAGTTAGGAACCTACCATACCTCACCTGAGGACTCTCAATTCTAGAGCATCAGACATCTGGAAATAAGGACCAAATAATGGCCCATTAAAACAGATACAGTCAGTGTTGCCACATACACATGACCAGTTAGTGTATGCTTGACCTAACGATGAATGGGACAGTAATTAACTATATGACTTATTTAATGAGTTGGAATACTTTCTAGTCTCTTATTGAGACAGGAACTGTGATATAGGTAACTCTCATAGCAATTGGTCTATATACAGTAGGTGCAATTTATGCTAATTTACTTGGGACCCTGAAACATATAAACGTTTCAACCAGGCCCCCAAGGCAGGGGCTACCTGGACAACGTTAAATAGAAAGAGGAAAAAGCTGAAAGACATCATTCGACTTCCCATCTACTGAGTCACACACATTGATGATGACCCTCAAGGTCAAGCTATTCTACTTGGAAATTGCAATACAACGAGGCTGGATATATTAAAAGCAAGAACCTACACAGGGACTGATCTCTTTATGGGCAGTTTTTCAAGGAGCATGAATGTGATTATCCTCTGGCGGCATTAGGTAATCCATTTCCCTATGGAAATGCATAGGGGAAATGGTTCCGTTCATTGTATCGAAAACAATGAGCAGCCCTAAGGACATATCTTATTGCTTCTCTGGCTATACTGCTGTTGATCTCATTACAGCACAGTCTTAACCAGAAGTTATTTATTGACATAGGAACAGCCATGGGCTTGGGAACCTCCAGGGGAGTGGGAAGAAGCTCTATGCAGAGGGTAAAATAGGGTGCAGGTGGGCCAGCATGACGGGCCACTCCCCAGACACTTGACTTTCTTTAAGAGCACTGGGTCTCTTGAATGGGGTAAATTCAAAGATTTCCTTTTGTTATATTGGAGGCCTGGTTCCAATTCCAAGGCCCACGGAGTAAAATGTGTGATTTCGGGAAAACTATTTTTTCTCCTCTTTTAAATCAAAAGCACAATGTCTATGGGCACCTTATTACTTAGAACTGAAAGAGAGAGAGAGGAAGGGAGGGAGGGGGGAGAAAGGGAGAGAGGGAGAGAGGGAGAGAGGGGGAGAGGGAGGGAGGGAGGGAGAGGGAGAGGGAGAGGGAGAGGGAGAGGGAGAGGGAGAGGGAGAGGGAGAGGGAGAGAGAGAGAGAGAGAGAGAGAGAGAGAGAGAGAGAGAGAGAGAGAGAGAGAGATGGACCTCATAGGATGAGGTTTCCATAAATGATTTTTCGAGAGCCTGTGTAGGATGAATTTCTACAGCAGTAGTTTTACAGTCTCAACAGAAGGACATGACTTGCCTTTTCTTGTAATTGATGAAGTTTCCATCTGCTGCAGATCTGCTTTCCCAGGACAGCAGATTTATCTGAGGACAGAGCATGGCACTAGGGACAGGACAGAGATTCCTCCCGAAGGCCTTGGCTCCAGATGCTGTGTGGTGGGAAATCCACCAGCCGCCTAGGCAGGCAGCCTGGGTCTGAGAGCCGGCCCTTCGGTGGGTTACTGGCCTTGCTGAGACTCACTGCTTCAGCTGTTCAGTAGAGATAATACAACTACCCACCCGATCAGTATTCTGGGGGTTAAACAACAACGTTCCTTTAAGGCGCCCGGCACGGGTGCCCAGCACACGTTGGCTGGTAGCAGCGGCTGCTGTGTGGCCTTCTGCGTCCCGGGTTCCTCCTCCGTAGAACGGGGAGATAGCCAGATTGGAACTTCTTTTGGTTCAAAAGCAAGTTAACTCTACCTGCACACTGACAAATTATACTAAAAAGCTCTCCGACCACCCTTTTCTGCCCACGGGTGGTAAGAGTGCCAAAGGAAGGCTCAGTCCTTGAGCGGCATTGCAGGGAGGGAGTGTGAAGATCGTTAGGGGAGACACATGCACTCAACGTCCCCAAGACACTCGAAAGTCTCCCAGACCCCGGCCCTCTCACCTGCTCTGTCCACCTGGACCAGAAATCCTGCCTCTCCCACCTGTAGCTCTTGTGAAACTGAGTCTCCTCTCCCTCACCGCTGCCTTGGTCTCCTTGCTCATGTCCACTGGGGACTACTGCAAGGACATCCTACCTAATCCCTCTACGGTGGCTCCCACCCCCTCCAGCTTTTCCGAATGAATCCCGGGTGATCCTTCTCGAGCTCAGATGTGATGTTCTGCCTCCTGCATAAAATCCTTCAATGACTTCCCACAGCCGTGGGTGGCGGCACAGAGGGAGGGCCCTCAACGCTTGCACCCCTGCCTAGGCTCATCTTTTATCACTTTCTTGTTCCCTCTCCACCATCACCACCCCCAGAACACAGGCACTCGCTTCTTGTAGCTTTGGGAATGTCCCCTGTTCTCTCATGGGTCACTGTCTTTGCATATTCTGTTCTTACTGCCAAGACTGGCCCTCCTGCTGCCCTAACCTGGCTAACGCCTCCTTCACGATTCTTCCAGGGATCTTCCTCTGATCCTTCCCACCCAGTCTGGGTCAGGTGCTCCCCTGAGCATTTACACTTATAATTCCATGATAAAGGAAGCCAGAGGAATCAACATCCAGTGTTGGTGTTCTAAAAAAATTTTTGTAGCTCCTCTCTCACAAAACTGATGTCGACAATGACGAGGAGTTCTGTCGTAGCTCTCCCAGCACTGAATGTTTGCAGAGTGAATTCCTGTGAACTTGATCCATCTGCTAAGTGGGTGAAGCAGAGCCCGGAAGGCAAGGGTTAACAGAGTCCCTGGCAGATCTCTCAAGCTTTCTAAGTGGCAAAAAAGTTGTATTGAATCGTAACCCAACCCAGTGTTCCTCTTTTGCTCCCTCCCCTCCCGTCCCCTCGGTCTCACGGACAGCCTTTAAACAACACAGCCTCTCAAAGATGACAAAAGTTCCTAAACTCTGCGTTCCTTTTTAACTCTCTTCCCACCCACCTAACTCCCGCCTTTGCACAAGAAAAGAAACGCTTCCCCAATCAAAAGTAGATTAACTCTCACCCTTTTCTCTACATGTATTTGCATTGGGAACACCATATACAAGGCCGTAAACAGTCCCCGGGGTTGAGTGATTTATCCACTGCTTTAGGGAAAACGGGACAGAAGAGCACTCTTCAGCCATTCCGTGTTGACTGTTGTCTGCTGCAGTGGCGGGAGTGGCCGTCTTCTCCTGACCCCTCTCCCACTTAAAGGTTAACAACTTAACTTTAAGCCCCATGATAAAACTGAAGGGACACTTGTAACGTTTCTTGTTGGTCCAAAGAGAAAAAAAGGCTTGTTTCAGAAGAAAAAATATATATATATTTGTATATGTATAGCTGATTCACTTTGTTATACAGCAGAAACGAACACACCATTGTAAAGCAATTACACTCCAATAAAGATGTTTAAAAAAAAAAAAGAAAATATTTTAAAGCGCAGTTTAAAGGAATGGCTCACCCTGCCTCCTCCAAGCACGTCTGCACCCCCGCCCCCGAGGTCCTTTAAGCGGCATTCAGAGAAAACAGGAATAATTTTGCCTCAATGTGATTTTGCCATTTGAAACCAGAGACTTAGGCTGCAGCTTCTCTCTGGTTTTTATGTGACCTATTTTGCGGTGTGTGCGTGCGTGCGTGCGTGTGTGTGTGTGCGCGCGCGCGCGTGCGTGTGTGTGTCAATGATTCAAGCACAAGAATCATTAGGGACTCTTTTATGTTAGTTTAACAAAACAAAAACATTCAGAACAAGCATTCCATTTTGCTTCGGGTTGGACAGATGCTTGTAATTTCTCATCATGCCTTTATTATTTTCATACCACCCCCTTCTTACAGAGTAAGGATGAGTCTCACTTTTTATAAAGGGTCACCTCACTTTTGTTAAGGGATGAGTTATTGTATAAGAATTTTCTCTAAGTATTAAAAGTTAATTATAATTAATGAAATTCTGACACATGCTACAACATGGATGAACCTTGGAAACATTATGCTAAGTGAAAGAAGCCAGACACAGAAGGACAGCTATTGTTTGATTCTAGCAAATTCACAGACAGAAAGTAGACTGGAGATTGCCAGGGACTGGGGAAGGGAGCATGGGGAGTTATTGTTTAATGGGTACAGAGTTTCTGTTTGGGATGGTAAAGAACGTTCTAGAAACGGATAGAGGTGATGGTTGCACAACACTGTGTATGTGCTGATTGCCACTGAATTGTACACTTGAAAATGGCAAATTTTATGTTATGTATATTTTACAACAGTGAAAAACATTTAAAAAGTCAAAACAGAAACAGACTCACAGACATAGAAACAAGTTTATAGTTACCAAAGGAGAAAGCGGGAGCTGGGGGGAGGGATAAATTAGGAGGTTGGGATTAACATATACACACTATTATATATAAAATAAACAACAAGGTTCTACTATACAGCACGGGGAACTATATTCAACATCTTGTAACAGCCTATAATGGAAAAGAATCCGAAAAAGAATATATTTATATCTGAATCACTTAGCTGTCCATCTGAAACTGAACACAATATTGTAAACCAACTACACTTCAATAAAGTCAGTTATCATAATTAAAAAATCACTTTGTATATGAAGACCAGGCATCAGGCAACATATTTTAGATGTATACTAAACATAATAAAAACTGTTCTCGCTAGTCAGGCTCATCAGTAAGGACTCAGGTTATGCTCTGGGGCATAATTCACAAGTGAAATTCACCAAGGTGAGAAGGTGCGTTTGCATCCACTCTAAATAGCTTTACCTTAATTCATTTTCTTTTTTTTTTTTTTTACATCTTTATTGGAGTATAATTGCTTTACAATGGTGTGTTAGTTTCTGCTTTATAACAAAGTGAATCAGTTATACATATACATATCTTCCCATATCTCTTTCCTCTTGTGTCTCCCTCCCTCCCACCCTCCCTATCCCACCCCTCTAGGTGGTCACAAAGCACCGAGCTGATCTCCCTGTGCTATGCGGGCTGCTTCCCCTTAATTCATTTTCTAAGGAGTTCTTCCTCTGGTTCCTTGGTGTCATCACAACCACTTCCTCCTGCTCCCTCCCTCCCCTTGCTGTGGGCTAGGAAACCAAATAATTAAACTTATTTTATTAATTAATTTATTTTTTGGCCATGCGGCGTGGCTTGCGGGATCTTAGTTCCCCCACCAGGGATTGAACTGGGTCCTCAGCACTGAAAGCTCGGAGTCCTAACCACTGGATGGATCACCAGGGAATTCCCTAATTAAGCTTATTTTAAACATGTAGAGTAAATAGGCTCTTCGTGAGAGCCTGGGGCCTCTCTTTGGGTAAAGACACAGGATTTACTGTTTGGCATCTGAAATATCTATTTTGGCTGCTCAAAGGGCTCACTTATTTCCTCGTTGCATTCTTGAGAGCTGAGACTGGAGGAGATGAGATCTCTAGTCATCTTTAGATTCTGGCTTCTTGAATTAGACTCATTTACAGAGGGTGAAGCTGAGGTTAGCCTGGCTGGTTGTCCATGGCACACAGCTGACTGTCAGCGTGGGACTGGAGCCCAGACCAGTGCTCTGCCCGTTAAATCCAATCTCAGTTTAGCTCAGCTCAAGTCAAAATTCTGGAAATAATTTCATTCCGCCATTGCATCCCTGGCAGCCCTGTACGATATTAGAAATAAATTCCAACTACATGTAAGTATATCAGATAAACTAACAAAATCAAAACAATATATATCCTTCTTAAACTGCAAAGTTAAAATAATTTTCTGAAATAATACCTTAACGTAGATTAGCAAGAACAATATTATGATACTTTCAAATGTACCAGAAGTTACTGGCCTTTCCAAATAATACTAAGTGTATTAATAATAATGATCATATTGATAATCATTCTCACTTGAGGGCTTACTACATGCCTAGCACGGTGCTAGCATTTTGCATGGATAGTCTTATTTTCACAACAATCCTCTTATTCCCATTTTACAGGTAAAAACACTGAAACTTAGAAAAGTTTAGTAGCTTATCCAAGATCACAGAGAAGAATGGCAGAGTCAGGATTTGGATTCAGTTCTTGCAGATTCTAGCTTTTCTTCGTTTTCACCATTTCATCACAGGGGATGGGGTGGGTGGGGTAATTCGTGCTGCCTTTAAATGGACAGCGGACCTCAATGTTGATTGCTTATTGGAATATGGAGAGCTTTAAGAAAAAGCGATGTCACCCTGGGAGATTCAGATTTCATTAGTCCAGGCTACACCTGAGGGGCAGGAGTTGTAAAGGCTCCCCAGGTGATACTGGAGTGCAGCCTCTGCTTCAGAAAAATCCTGTTTTTAGCTGCTCTTCCTAACCAGATTTCCTAGGTGACAGCTTTTAATTGCTCAAATAATAACCCCTTGATCCTGTCTGTGAGAGCTTATTATCCTTGATATGAACCTAGCTGATGACCAGTTAATAGTGTGTTCTCATACGGGATCTTTATGTTGCTTTACTTTGTCCTATCTTCGAAGCAGGAATTTTATTCTAGTGGATTTTCTTGCCAAAAGTAATACCTAGAACATTCTAGATAATTTTGAATATGAAGTAAATTTATACAATGTATCAGTAACCTTCTTTACCTTCTTCCTTTCAAATAGGACCTGGAACTTTAGAACCAGCTCCTACTTCAGAACAGGAGTTGGCAAGAAGGGGTCCTAGAGTATCAATTTATCTGTTAATTATTACAAATGGGCTAGCCCAGACTCTCTGGTCTTGCAGGAGACAATTTCTCATCCTCAAAAAGCTACCTATATACATGCTAGGGGAAAAAAGGTAAGGCCACAGTTTAGACGTGTCCCAAGAAGTTGCTCAGGAAGCGACCCTAATTGTTCCCACTTCCCCTCTACACCACTGCTCTGGTTTTGTCTAAACTACGTGGTGGTTGGATGTAGAAGTGACAAGCTCTGTCCTTCACACGTATCCATGTCAATTTCATTCTTGTCAATGGCTGAGATGTAGAAAACTGGGCAGTAAATGTAATGTGTTTCCAGAACATTTCATTAACAAGTATGTATGAGAACCCTCCTTAATTGGTACCTAAGGGAAACTCAATAAATGCTTCTTGTATTTTTCTAGTTGTTTCTAACTGAAATGGATACAGTCCCGGCACTGCCAATACTTAGCTGCAGGGTCTGGACTTGAACAGTTTTTAGCTGTTGAGAGTTTCCGCTGTGCCAGGTCCGTGCAAAGCATTGTAAGGCATTACCTTGTTCATCCTCACAACATCCTATGAGGTACGCAATACCTTTCATTTTAAGAAGAAGAAACTGAAGATTACAGAAGTTAAATAATTGTTCAAGATTACAGGTAGTAGGTGACAGAACTGAGATTTGCATCCAGTTGGAGAAATCACTTGGTTCTCTGGATCTCCATTTCCTCACCTATAAAGATGATTGGATAGAACTTGATAGTTCATTCAGCAAATATTTACTGATAGCCTATTAAGTGTCAAAGGCAGTGCTGATTGCCAGGAATAGAAAACTTACCAACACACCTTACCCTTTCAGAACCTATGGTCAGCTAGACTTCCCTGAGTCATTTTCCAGTTGTAAAACTTTGTGTGATTCTACTGAATCAAAAATTCTGCGCTATTTGAAGCAATCTAAGCATCCAACAGATGACTGGAGAAACAAAATGTGATACATGCATACGACGGAATATTATTCAACCTTAAGAAGGAAGAAAATTCTGACCTGTGCTATGACATGGATGAAACTTGAAGACATTATGCTGAGTGAAATGGTCACAAAAGAACAAGTACTGTATGATTCCACTTAAGGGAGGTATCAAAAGTAGTCAGATTCATAGAAGCAGAGAGTAAAATGGTGTTTATCAGCAGCTGGAAGGAGGGAGGGGAGAATGGGGAGTTACTGGTTAACAGGTACAGAGTTTCAAGATGAAAAGAATTCTAGGGATTGCTTGCATAACACTGTGAACGTACTTGATGCCTCTAAACTGTACATTTAAAAATGGTTAAGTCAGTAAATTTTATGTTATGTGTATTCTACCACAATTTTTTTTTTTTTTTTTTTTTTTTTTGCGGTACGCGGGCCTCTCACTGTTGTGGCCTCTCCCGTTGCGGAGCACAGGCTCCGGACGCGCAGGCTCAGCGGCCATGGCTCACGGGCCCAGCCGCTCCGCGGCATGTGGGATCTTCCCGGACCGGGGCACGAACCCGTGTCCCCTGCATCGGCAGGCGGACTCTCAACCACTGCGCCACCAGGGAAGCCCTACCACAATTTTTAAAAATGAAAAAAGGATTGCCTGAGGCTGAGGAAAGAAGAGTTAGTGTTTAATGGGTGTGCAGTTTCAATCTGGGGTGACAGAAAATTTCTGGAGATGGAAGGTGGTGATGGTTATGTAGTTCAATGTACAACAGTGTCAATGTACTTAATGTCATTGAATTGTACACTTAAAATGGTTAAAATAATAAATGTCATGTATATTTTACCAGTTTTCAAAAGATATAAAACATTCCATGTGAGCTGCTGTATTGAACAGTGCTATCCCCCTTAAGTGGCAGAGTAGTCTTGGTGGGCAGAGGAGAAACTGAAAACATGAATGATCAGAAAACAGGTTACTAAACTATGGAGGCTGACAAGTCCCACATCAGCCCAATCTACCTCTTCCTTTCCTAGGTGTTACAGAGCAGGGTTGCTTCCACACCAACTTGCTCTAGGCTTGTCAAATGACCTGGGTAGATTCTTTGATGTGATTAGTTTCACAAGGTGTAAGCAACATGTTTTCTTTGGAAGAAACTTCCAACCATGGGAAACTACTCCCAGCTGAAGGTTGGTTTGTTTTGAACACAATTTCCTGAATTCCATATTTTCTATCCACTCAGTATAACTGAATACTCAAGATGGCACACACCCAAAAGGCAGCATAATTCTACCCCAACTGAACATGACCTGTTTTAGCAAATCTTCAATAGAATTATGCCTACAGGCAGTCATTGAAATATATTAGCAGTTCTTTAGCAGACCAGTAACAATAGCTACTCAATCACCTGAGTTAACTGAAGTTTTTGAAATGACTTTTCATCAAAAATCAAAATGTTACCTTAAAAAAAAAGCTTAATAGAACGGGAAGGGACTTTTTAGTTGCAGGTATTTTTCTTAATGCTTGATCTCGCAAAAGAAATCAATGTACTCAGTTATGTCTGTAAGTCGGTCTGTCCTTTGCTTTAATACATTGTCTAACTATGAATCTGCAAGTGCAGGTGGAAAATATTCTAATTTTATCATCAGAAATACACTAATATTTACCCCTTACATCTCCTTGGTGTAATGAGTTTCATAGACAGCAAGAGCTATAGTTTGTGTAAGAGTATTTGACCAAATTGTGAAAATCCTTTCAGCGAAAGAAAGATTTTTGACAACTCCACTTTCAAGTAATCATATCTGTTGGTCCCAGATTAGGGCAAAAGAAATCTGTTTTAGTTTTCAGAAATGTAAATAAAGTCTCAAATTGCTGGGAGAGCTTGAAATTCTTTTAAACCATTTTTTTCTTACAGGGAGGAAATAAAAAGTGCTTTAGGAATATCTGTCAATGTCTTTATTAATCCTACTTAACATAAATGGAAGATCATGTTTTTTGCAACAGGTATAGTGTTCTTTAATCTTCTGGTCTGAGCAAAGGGGATGGGGGAGGGGTGAGACCTCTTTGTAACAAGTCATAATACTCCAGAGAATAAGTACAGTCAATTCTGCTTTAACATTTGCTTTGAAAACATGAATGTGTTCCCACATGATTAATATACTAGGGAGTAACTTGAACTTAAATTTCCGAATTTTGCTTAGGCAGGATTGCATCCACGATAAACACTAGGTGAGCACAGAAAAGTACAGCCACTTCCAAACAGGAGCAGAGGAATACAAATACAAATACACACATACATACACACACACACACACACACACACACACACCTCAAATACATACCAGCTACCTCAGTCCACCTCAGTCCACCTTGTGTGCCTCAAAGCCGCACCCATCCACGGCACGTGTATCAACTTCGCATCGATGTCAGGTAAACCTACTGCATAATAACTCACACTGCAACCCTGCACGTGGCTTCTGCTCTCTTCAGTTTTTCTCTCCTTCCTCTTAGCCTACCTTATATTTTTCCTTCTCTGTTCTTTTTCCTCTTTATTGTTCTTTTTTTCTCACTCTTTTTCTCTCACTCCTCTTTGTTCTTTTCCTCTCACAGAGGGTGGCAGCTGTGGGAATCAGTTGGCTCCCACAAGGAATTTCAGGGTTTTCTTTCAAGGTAAAGTATCATGTTTACTATAGAAGGTATATATTTCTTAACCATTTAACATGTATAAAACTGTCTCCATTTTTGTTAGATTCCTATCTTTCTTTGTGTCACTGATGATGTTTTTGAGTGTTGTGCTTGGAACCCATTTTTCCATTTCTCCCTCATATGATTTTGCATAGTGAGTGGTTTTTAGGAGCACATAGGTCGTATGTTGAATTATAGCAGAATTGATTGAAGGCACTTTGAAATTCATATAGCTCTTTACCTCTATCATCTGTACTCTCTCTCTCGGGTCTTAGACATATGATATGGAAGCTAAAAACAATCTGCAACTATAATCTCTTCTCAGATCACGAACTCTTGCAACCTGGTAAAAATGTCCTCCAACACTGGACATCTTTGGACTGACCTCAACTATTGATTCCAGCCCCAAGCTTCAAGAAGCAAGTCATAAAAACTAAAGAAGTTTGAAAAATAAAGAAGCAAGTCACAAGTCAGGATTGTCAGGAACACAAAGGTGACTTTTCCACTACCTGAGGTTTAGTATTTCTTAAGGAGACAATGAGGAACATCACTAAATTCATAATTATTATACCAACTGGTGTTCATTATGCTATTGCTACAGAGTTCTTAGTAATTTGAAAAGTGTACTCCAGGTAAAGGTTAACAATATAAATAGACTACTATTTATCAATGGTAAATTTACTTTCTCCAAGTTTACCTCTGGAAAGATGCAAGTTGACTTCAACTTCTTACGGAAAACCATCCATAATGACGTCAGTTGATTTAGGAGGTGCAGGGCCCAAGAATGTATTAAAACACTTTCAACAATTAGGTTTTTCACTGCTTCCTTTTTCTTCAAGTGTCCATAATTCTCATTTTGGCTTCTCAGAATAGCTACAGAAATGAGTCTAAGAGAAGGGCAGGGCAGTGAAAAGGAGGGCATTCAATTTTCTTATAAATTTTATCAGTGTGGCAATAAACTTGCAGCTTCCTATTAAGGGTTTGATGGCATTAGTCCATTATCCTCATTGACTCCAGTCTACTCAAGAGGTTTCCAGAACACTAGCAAGAGAAGTACCATCCCTGCCTTTGAACTATGCTAGACCCAAAAGGCCTCTTTTTAAACTGAAATACTACCTATTATGTTCAATAATTTCAAAGAGCCCTGTTGACAGGTCGTATGGATAGGAAAAACTACAAAAATAAAAGAGGAGGGGGCATTAGGAATCATGGGAGACAAAGAGGGTGGTGGTGATGGAGACATGAAAGAGGGGAGGAACAAGAGAAGATACATTGGTCTGAATCTGTTCCAGGTCCTAAATGAAGAATTCCATTTCAAACATTCTATAGGGTTATTGAGTAGAGAGAGTAACTATAATCTTGGCAGTAAGCATTATCAAAATCTTTCCTGCTTTCTTCTTCATGTATATTTTTTTTAATTTATTTATTTATTTTTGGCTGTGTTGGGTCTTCATTGCTGTGCGTGGGCTTTTCTCTAGTTGCAGCGAGCGGGGGCTACTCTTCATTGCGGTGCGCAGGCTTCTCATTGCGGCGACTTCTCTTGTTGCGGAACACAGACTCTCGGCGCGCGGGCTTCAGTAGTTGTGGCTCGCGGGCTGAGCAGTTGTGGCGCACAGGCTTAGTTGCTCCGCGGCATGTGGGATCTTCCCGGACCAGGGCTTGAACCCGTGTCCCCTGCATTGGCAGGCGGATTCTTAACCACTGCACCACCAGGGAAGTCCCTTCTTCATGTATTTTTATTTTTACTTTTAGGGATGGTGGGACACACGGTGTAGGTTTTACAATGAGAATGTTTCAGATATATGTAATGCATGGTGTACACTGGCAATTGCTCACAAAAATGTTTCCTACTTTTTCTGGGCACACAGCTAGACTATATCTCCAAACTTAGAGTTTGATGTGGAATGAGAGACAGGGTGAGCCATTTCTATGCTTGTCCCAGAACCCCCCACCCCTTCCCCAATGCATGTCTCCATGTCCTCTTGTCCTTCTAGCTGAGATGGCACAGACCCCAGCACAACCTTTGGAGCCACGTGCTGAAGAGGACAGAGCCTCATCAGCTTGGTTCCTGAATGACTGCATGGAGAAGCACAACTCCCATGAACCTGAACACACACATACGTGACTATAAAAGGAGAAACTTCTGTTGTATTAAGTCACTAAATTTGGGGCCTATTTGTTACTGTGGCTTAGCCTACTCTTATACATTATGCCTTCCAAATTTTTGGAACAGTGATTCTCAACCAAGGGAATTTTGTCCCTCGGGGGCTATTTGGCAATGTCTAGAGGCAATTTGGGTTGTCATGAGTGGGGATGGTGGTGGTTCTATTGGCATCTAGTGGGTAGAGGCCAGGTTTGCTGCTAAACATCCTACAGTGCACATGACTATCCCCCACAGCCAACATCTATCCAGCCCCAAATGTCTATTGTCCTGCTGTTGCAACACCCTGCCCTAGAGAGCTTAAGAAGAAGATCAAAATCTCTGAGCCCTCCGCTAGACAATAAGAGGAGATTTACAGTAACAGTGTAGGAGTAAAAGAGGGGCTTTAGAGTGAAACTTGGGTTCCAGCTCCAGTTCTACCACTATTTACAGACCTTGGATAAGTTCCTTTACTCTTTGTACATGCAATATTCTTGTGCTAAAAATAAGAAATGATAGTACCCACAAGATGGGGCTGTGGCTTTAAGTGCTTAATGCAGTGCCTGAAATACGGTAAGTACTCAAATATTAGTTGCCGTTAATGTTGTTTTTTGGTGTTTTTGTTATTAAGGCACATATCTAGAAAATTTAGAAGTGGTAGCTATGAAGTATGTTTACAGCTGTTCGGATTCATTGAGGTGGCAGGTGTGGTCACAGAGTTTAAGGTTTCACGTCGGTGATACTCACTGTCTACCGCGCTCCCAGAAGAATCTGACCAATATCGTTATTTTGACTAATTTCCCTAAGTTTTGACTCAAGATCTAGCCAGAACGATTTGGAGGAAATAAACTGACATCATCATTAAGTATACACGAACTCGTGTGAACAGCCCACAGCTACTTTTGCACAGCAACTCTGCAAACCTCAACTCACTTTGCTTTTACTAAATGCTGCCCACCTTGGCCTATTTTCGATGTTCATTAGCAATTAATCATAAGGTATGGTCAGAACATTCTAAATGGACAAAAGACTTAAAAGGCCAGGTCCCTGCCCTCCCTCCCATATTAGGCTGCAACCAGTAGGAGAGATGAACACTCAAAATCACTATGTTCTCACCTTCTAAGTTTCTGTCGTTGTTAAGGTGACAAGAAATGAGAGTGGGGTGGGGTAGGGTAGGGAAGGAGGGGGGCAAAACAACAACAAAGAGGCATGGAAACAGTCAAAGCGAAGTTTGGGGGCCTCCTGTAGAGTGGTTAGATGTGCTATTTGAGGAATAACTTCTACATAAGCATGAAACTACTTAACAGGTTTGCTTCCAAATTACCATAGATCTTAAATGGTTTTAGGAAAGATCTCATTCACCCACCGTGATAAAAGTCCTTCGAAGGAAAAATAGACCCATTCAAACAAAAATGCTCAAATGCCATGTAAAAGAAAAAGTACATTATATTATGTCAAGTACTACAGCATAAATTCTTTGTTAAACCCACCCACATAATAAGCCTTCATTAAAAACAATCCCTGACAAGTCCTACACTCTAGCGTTGAACACATACTTCCCTCAATATTCAAAAAATCTTAGTCTAAATGAAACTCATAAAAAGTGCCAGTTTAATAACTGTTATTTAAACTGGAGGGAAAGTAGTGAGTGAGGACATCTGCAAATAGAAAGACAATAAAATCTATGACAGTTCACCACATCTCAACAGCCTTTTCCCTTGGTTCAAAACCTTTCTCCTCTTGTCAAGTATGCTAAGCAGTTATGGCTGGTCCAGGGAATGCCCATGTAAAGCCATCCTTTCACGGCCAAGGGAAAAGAGTAGCAGAGACATACACGGACGTTTCCACACCAAAACATCTTATCTCTCCAACAGAATCCAGGAAGCCAGGCTTCAAGAGAAACCACCTCCAAGCTTGACAGTGTTGTCCTTGAGGGGTGGCATAGGACAAAAGCCCACTCAGATTCCATTTTATCCAAGTCTTAGTCACCTCACCAGCCTAAGACCTAAGTCTCCAGGCAGAGTCAAGGGTGGAGTCACTGCACAAATGCCCTGGGCGTGATCACTGGGTTCCTTCATTCACTCTGCACAGATCTGGGAGAGGCTCGCTTCCCAAGCGTGAGAGTTCTCCTTCCACTAACGGATACCTCCGGTGCTAAGGGCAGCCTCTTTAAGCTATGGCAACAGGAAGAATAGCTTTCAATGTGCTTCATATCACTGAGTGTGTGGAAAGCATCCTTCTCTCATCCACCTACCCTGCCACTGTCTGTACTATCACACGATAAACAAAGAGTCCGTGTGGACCAATAAATACAAGAGCTGGGGGTTGGAGATCAACGGTATAATCCTTGTGTAGCAACAGGTTTTGAACAATGCTGAATGCTTTCAACAAGGATTGCTTAAGGCTTTGGCTCTTTAAATTTTACACAGTAAAGCTATAATAATCACTTCTTAACTTTTTAACACACTGTAAGGATAAAGGTGCTCGGAAAAGGATTTTAGCTTTCTGGAATATGATAGGAAAAAAAAAACTCACATGTTACTTTTAATATTCTACCCACTTTTTCCTCACTAAATACACGTCCTCAGCATCCCAAAAGATGATTTAATTTAGTATTTCTTATACTTCAAAGATGCCATTTTGTAGTAGGGATGTAACTTCTAATTACACAGTATTACATAATGCTATGAATTATTTAAAAACTTTCCTAAAAAGGTTAAAACAGGCCATGAACTATATCTGGGGCCAAGTTTATGAGACTGTCAAAGGCTCTTTTATAGATCATTTAGAAAGATTAAAGAAACCCCCTCTACACATGAGAGTCTCTGCTCAGTCAATCTAACGTCCCATTAAACATGAAAGAAACCCTTATTTCCTACTTTCCAGCTATGAATTTCTCCCTCTCCACAAATTGTATCATTGGCGATTTTACTTTTAACTTTTAAAACTTGCTTTCATACTTATTATCTCATTTTATCTGTGAATGCTATTAGGAGCCATATATAGAAATGGAAATAACAGCTCTATTGTTTCTTTCAGTATGGGTGATAGTCAAGACCTCACCTCTCTCTCTCTCTCAAGTGTCAAGTGTACAAAAGCAAATCACTAGGATGTCAGGCAAAGGAGCAGAGGATGGAGTAGCCATGGGGAGGGGAAGGGGGGACAGAGAAAAGGGTCTGGGGAGGATGCAAGGGATGAAGACCAATAACAATAAGAACAGTAACATTTCTCAGTTAAATTTTCAGAAAGCATTAGGAATTCATTTTTGAATTCCTAAACGGCATGGGGAAGAAAAAAAACCCAATATATTTGGGATTATTTCAATACAATGTCTCTACGTAGGGAAAGAGAGACATACATCCTCCTTTGCCTTGTAACTAACATCTGGGAATCCTATTGCCCAGATAAGGTCAGCAGGATCTCTTCTCAGAAATAAGCTACTCTGATGCTATTTGGTACCATGTTGAGCTATCAAAGCACACAGTATTAACATCTTCTAAATCAGTGTATGTATCAATGACCTTTCACAAAGATGTTTCTTTTTATAAATTCTAAGAACTAAACCTAAACCTGAGTGGTGAGGATTATGTATGGATAGGATATACTACAGATAAAATGTACCGCTTACAGGAAAATTCATTAAACCGAGACTGATTATTGAAGGATATTAGTTAGTGGGAAGTCAATAAAGTAGAGAGTGTGGACAGTCCGAAACTGTGCTACTGCATAAGTGAAAAATGACTTCCCAGTTATCTCTATAAATGATTAGATGTTTTTTTCCAGAAATAATTCTTGCTTAGAAAGTCAACGAACAAACTCTGTCTCTTTGTGTCGTGAGAGATTATGGTAGGTTGTTACTAAGTAGCCCTTTTCCCAACCGAAAATTCTGCATTTGAAAAATTGAGAATGTTAGAGAACTCAGCTAAAGAATTATAAAAACAGGTTAGAAATGGATCAAGAAAAATGGATTTTTAAAGGAGCTGACGCTTTGTATTTTAAAAGAATACCCCTCATAACAGTCTTTATTGGGTAAGGTTGCTGCAAGCTAGAAAATAATTGGTTACTCTCCAAAAAGGAAAGAACTAGATAAAACAAAATTTCACGATTTTGTGAAAATTGTGATCTTGAGAAACAGAGGTGGTCACACACAGAAGTGTGTCAAGAAGAGGCTGCAGTGACCAATCCTGATCTGAAGAGACTCTGCACTTTCCTAGGTGGGGAGGGGATGTGACTCGAAGCATCCCGGTGACTTTGGAGCAGAGCAGCATCTACTTCTTCCTACCCGGTGCCTCCTTCTATATTTGGGACATTTCTCCCAACCACCCTCCCTCCAACAACCTTCTTCATCTCTCCTCTCCCTCTTACGTGTCACCTCAGATTTTCCGTGGGTTCCTCAGAAATAATCCAATTGCCTTCAAAATAATCATGTTGGAATCACCCATTTTAAATTACTTTTTCCTAATTAAATTTCTGCTGTAGTGAATTACTAATCTGTTTATTTTTGTGAAAGACTTCAGGTAAGACAGCTAGAACTGGGCCAGTCGAGAGTGGTTTGTTCACTCTCAACCAGCAAATTCAGAAGAGGCCCGTGATGATGATAGTTTCCACTTATTAATCGCTTACCACGTTGCAGGCGCTGTTGTGTGACCTTTTTATGTATTATCAAGTTGAATTCTCATAATAACAACCCTATAAGGCAGGTATTATTAGTTGATTTTACATTTGATGAAATGCAGGCACAAATTCATAGTCTAATACAGGGCTTGGCGAACCATGGCCCTTGGGTCCAGCCCAGCCCTAAAGTTTTCCTGGAACTTACACGCCCCTTCATCGACATAGTGTCTGGGGCTGCTGCTGGGCTACGGTGGCAGGACTGAGCAGTTAGGACTGACAGCTTAGGGCCCAGAAAGCCTAAAATATTTACTATCTGGCCCTTTATAGAAAAAGTCCACTAACCCCTAGTGTAAAACACGGCTAATGCAACGATAAAGGAAAAAAGACAAGAACATTTGGAGAGCTTGGAATAAAACTTCTGCTGAAACTTTCTTAGAAAAAAAAATCTGTCTTGATCTGTTTTCTTTCATACACATCTTACCTTATTTCTTCTCACCTAAGGTTTGTCAATCAGCCTCAGAAAAAAGAGTGTTCACAGAATCCCAGCTTAGTCACTGAAGGTTTCTCTGTCAGTACGGTGAGTTTTGATGAAGTGGTAAAGTTTCCAAGAAAGAAAGAAAAAAGGACAGACCAAAGAAAGCTTTGACAACCATAAATTTCCTGAGAGGTTCCAAAATTTTGGGCAGCTCACAGGTATTTCTTCTCAAGTACAAATGACATCATTGATGAAATTAAAGAAACAATTGGCCTGGTTTATTCTACATTTGGTATCACATATTGTTTTGGTTGAGCATCAATTGATTTTTCTATTTTTACTGGGAAGTTATGTCATAACTATTTTTAGTAGACAGTGTCTGGTTCGATCATTTGTGGAACTCAACACACAATCGTGCCTTAGAATTTGTTTTTCCCCTAAAGCTATAAGAATGTATGTATTTGGTGGAGAATGTCCTCATCAGCAAATATACCACCACTTTATTCTGAAACACATTTTAGATTAAAAGTTCTAAAATCAGGAAGAAGGCACTAACGGATGAAAGAATCTGGGATAGTACTAGGCAGCAAAGGGAGTGTAGCTTTATAATAATATCAATTTGCCTTTGAACTATTAATACTAATATTTTAAATCATTAATTGAGAATGAATTAATATCTGAGTGGCTCTGGTAATTCTTACTTTATCCTTGAAAACAACTCTAAATCAAAGTCAAATTAATAATTGAATAAATCAACTATACTCCCACATAAAATAAAAACTTAAAAAAAAGAAAGGATACAGAGAAAACAACAACAAATTAATAATTGAATTTCCAGAGTCTGCGATCTGGTACCCGAGCTGAGTTCAATTTGCAGGGAGTCAAAGAATTTATGCAAACTTGCTTATCATAAAAGAAGTGTAAATGCCTAAGAACAAGCCCAGGGTTTTTCTCTATCTTTCACCACCTTCCCTCAGATACCAACCAATACAGAAAACAGCATCAAACGGTAATTCCCAGGCTTGTTTGCATAGAAGAATCACCTGGGGAGCTTCCATAATTTCCTCCTACCCGCAGACCACACCCCAGGCCCAGGAAATCGGTCTCTGGAGGTGAGACACAGGCATCTATAGATTTGGAAGCTCCAGACACCAGGAGACAATTGTGATTAAGGCGAAGATAGCCTGATGGGCTCAGTCAGTACACACCTGACACCTGCAAGTCAGGAAGCCTCCATCCTCTGTCTGCTCCACGCTCTGCCAGAGACTCTCAGACCTTTGGGGCAGGATTCACTAACACAACACACCGGTGTATGCACTGGTATCATCATTCTTACTCCTAGCGTGTAATCAATTTGTGAATGCAAATATTAAGAGGATCTTAACACAGAGAGGATGGCCCTAGGGTTTCTCTTAAGTTATGATCTGTTTAAACATTCACACCACTCTTGCATCTTAGAAGACACCTGGCTTTGCTCTTTATTTTGCGAACAGGTTGATCCTGCAGGACAAACTTTAGAAGCCGACAATCTGCCTTACCTCTACGATGCTTTTTAAATCTTGCACGTAAGTCCTTTCGGTCTCCAGAATCTCCTGCACCACTCTGTCCACATAGAGCAGCTTGGGGCTGGTGGCTGATTCTGCCCCCGTTTTGGCCGCCCCGTTGGTGTCCACTCTGTGCTGGGCCCAGGGCTGCCTCTCACTGCCCTGGTCCGTGTTCTGTTGCGCGGCTGCACCGTCCCTCGGCAGCTCGCTGCTGGAAAACGGCCTGGCTGGCATCAGCTCCAGCTTTATGGCCCCTGCTTCCTTATCCTGGGGAAACAAGCCCAAGTGGCTGTTTGAAACTAAGGTCATTCTGCTGCCAAAGGAACCATGGCTGTCCCGGGAGGAGGCCGAGGACGACGTGGAACCAAAGCTGACCGGGCGGTCGCTGTCGGAAAGCTCCATGGCTTTCAGTTGTTGGGAGCAGCGGGAGGGCCTGGCTGTGGTTTTGGGATCTGGAGCTTGTGTTACAGCTGATGACACTTCAAGACGCAACTGGTGCACATCTATACGCACGAGAAAAATAAATAAGGAAAAGGACAAGATAAGCAAGGTAGGCAAGTATTTTGAAATTGTATCAAACAGAAAGTTTAAATGCGGTTAAAACCTAGCTCAATCTACGCAGTCAAAAGCAAAAAGGTAGCAAGTTAGTCATAGACGGAAATGTAAAGATACCCATGGGACGCTGAGTTGCAGAGTTGGAGTTTCTAAAGCATCACATGGAAATGCATCAGAATCAGAGTCTCCGGCACTACCTCGGACCTACTGACGGTCAGTCTGCGTTTTACCAAGACGCCAATGCCATGTGCGCACACTTTAAAGTTTGAGAAGCACTGCATCCACGGCCTCAAAGTGTGAGCACCTGGGCTGACTAATAGAGCAGATTAGTCCAGATCTACTAAATCAAGGCTCAGGGCTCAGGGCACAAGGAACCTAGAGCTTTAACAAGCACCACAGGTGATGCTTATGTATTTAAAACACATCCTACGTGATTCTTACGGTCTTTTGAGAAGCACTGTTTTAGATTTTAAGTATTCCACTATAATTCCACAAAATTTTAAGCTACCAACCTGGAAGCACCACTACTTGACTTAACGACGCTGACAATTTTACACTTTACTTGTACACAGCATTAAAGAAAGTGTCACATGGACAATAATTTTCTAATGCTGGGTAAGAAAACCCAAAATATTGAGACTCACATCCCCGTTAAAACTTAACCGTCCCATCAGAACATTTCTCCAAATCTCTTCTTGAAAGCTGGCATTCCATTTGCGGTATACATGGAGTTACGCTGTTACAGAGTATATTTGATGAACTACACGTTCTGCACGTAGAGTTCAATAACATGACAGTGTGACCATGCAATTAAATAACAGCACTTAAATCTTGGGTCCAAAAAAGACCTTTCATGGACTTTAAACTTGCAGAAGCTATTTTGGTGAAACACACAAAGTTCCAATCTTCTTCATTTGAAACACACAAAGTTCCAATCTTCTTCATTTGAAAGGCAGGATCCACACTGCATCCCCCTAGCAATGCAGGTTTACAGAAACAAAATGCCTCGCAATAAAGAGAGTGATTAGCGAAGAAATTTGTTTCATTTCAAAATCTACCAAAATCCATGTTTATAGGTCTCGTTAGAAAAATAAGAGAGGGAAACTTAGGTATGGAAGGTTATAATAAGACAAATACAATAACAAGAATATAGACTAATGATCGTCTTTTCAAAAGGAACATGAATTGGGTTTGACTCGATAATAAAGATCATCAAACAGCTGGTACCAATATTTCCAAAATAAAAAAGAACCCATCAAGTCTATATCCTTCAACATCCAGACTTTTTCTAGATAGTTTATATCCATGGTAAATATTTGTGCAAGATTATACTGCAATTATTAAAATTATGAATGTCAAGTAAAGGAACTAATGGGTCAACAAGAAGGAATGGTAAGAAACGTGCAGAAAAGCAGTAAATTACCAGCATAACCACTACCACGTGGTATATTTGCCCCCAATTTTTAAAGCTTTTGCAATATTCTTTCTGCTTGCTCCATAACGGCTTTATGGCCTATAAAACATGGATTGGTTATAGTAGTTAACATGCACCTGTGCTGAAAATCCAGCTCCAACCTGAGTGCTGGAAGAATCCAAGCAGCAGCCGGGCATTTAGGTATGTTTGCAGCAAAGGATGCTTACCCATGTCTCGGATTGGGGTTAAGCAAGTCCTGGGCAGTTCAGATTAGGAGCAGACACACCATGGCATCCATCACAACCATAAGCATGAGGCTGATGTCACTTTCAGGAAGGGGCACTAACTAATATAAGTATATAAGGGTTCTTTAAGGTCCCAATGGGCGAATGAGGCTATGAGTTAGGACCAAGCATAAGTTGGATGTACTATTCTATATGAAAGAGCATCTGGAAAGGTCTAGATCATCTATTCCCCATAGATTTGGATACACTGGTCTCCAGGACAACTTCTGATTTTCTGACCGGATGAGAATCAACCTTCTCTCCAGTAGAGAAAACCATATTTGACAGTAACATCACTCTTGGCAAATATTCATTATCAGGATGGTGAAAAATGAGCACAACAGAGAGACTCATTTCTTTCCTTACTTTCACTCCAAGTTAGCCAGCCAATATTGGGACCAAGGGATTACAGAGGCACAAATAATTACCAGATGTTTTAGAGGAGTCCATGTTGGGCTGCTAGGGCTGCTAGTGCCTTTTATACTTTCAAAGGCTGGAGAGGGTGGGATATGATACTCGGGTCAACAGGGATCCCTTCATGGACGAATCTTATATACCAGCATCAGTTGGACCTGGTTCCAAGGAAGGCTTCCTATGTCCCAATACCAGGCCTTGTGCTCTAGGCCACTGGGCCAGTCCATTCAGAGTGCCAACTGAATAGAATAAAATAGAATATTTGAGATATTTGGTATCTCTAGTATTTAGCCAACTTGGGGTTTTCTGCCCCAAATTAAATACTTTCCAAAACTGCCAATGACAGAAGTGAAACATTTAAAGCTAGGTCATATAATGGCATATAATAGGGGACTGCATTTGTTAATGGATAACATTTTTTACGTTGATTATATAATTATAGTTTTCCCACATAAGGAAATGTACCTCATAAAAACTGTCTAGTCTTGTTCTCACCTCCTTCAAAATAATTGAAGATTTCCACTCTGTCTGGCCTATTCCTCCTAATACAATTCATCAATCATTAATATTTATCTCTAGAGCTGCACTTCTCAACACAGTAGCCAGTAGCCGCATGTGACTACTGTGCACTTGAAATGCACCTCATCCAAATTGAGATGTGCTCTAAGTGCAAAACATACGCCAGCTTCCAAAGATGCGGCATGAAACTGATAAGCGTAAAATACTTAACTAATAATTTTTGTATTAATTATATGTTGAAATCATTATATGTTGAAATCATACTTTGGAATAGTGGGTTAAATAAAAGATCTTCTTAAAATTATTTTCACTGGTTTCATCTTACCTTTTAAAAGGTGGCTACTAGAAAATTACAAAATATATACGTGTGTTGCATTGTATTTCAGTTGGACAATAATGATCTAGAAATCATTGATCTAGAAATCTTCTCGATAATTATATTATTCTGTAAGATTTAAACTTACTTCCTTATCAATCTTTATTCCAATAATAGTGAATGAAGAGGTAAATACAATTTGAAGTTTATCTTTTTGTACTCCATTCGTTAATATACAATATTGTTATGAGTTAGTGAAGATAGAATTGGGAGACAAGGGCTGTGTACTGGATATTGGGGTAGCTGGTTTCCCATGATAAACTGAAACACGAGAAAGAAAACTGTAGAGCAAGAAAGCTTTATCCGGGACTCCCCTGGTGGCGCAGTGGTTGAGAATCCGCCTGCCAACGCAGGGGACACAGGTTCGAGCCCTGGTCCGGGAAGATCCCACATGCTGCAGAGCAACTAAGCCCGTGCGCCACAACTACTGAGCCTGCGCTCTAGAGCCTGCGAGTCAAACTACTGAGCCCTCGTGCCACAGCTGTGCTAGAGCCTCCATGCCTAGCGCCCGTGCTCCACAACAAGAGAAGCCACTGCAATGAGAAGCCCGTGCACCGCAATGCAGAGTAGCCCCCGCTGGCCACAAGTGGAGAAGGCCCATGCACAGCAATGAAGACCCAACGCAGCCAAAAATAAATAAATAAATGAATTTAAAAAAAAAAAAAAAAAAGAAGCTTTATCCTCCCCTTGAGTGAAAGGTGTTGGTGATTGTGTTAACATTTGGGTAACTTGCTGCTTTGCTTTGCTCTCCTTCTCAAAGCCTCTCTCTTTTTCTTACCAGATCTCAAACACAGGACTAATAATATAGCAACTTCTGAGAACTTGCCAGTCATTGCTAATGGCCCATGTTAGTGGATCTTTTGACCATGAATACCCTAAAGGAAGCTGATTTTCCCGCCTTGAGGGTCTTGGTCCTTCTGACCCTTGGTAAACCTGGACGTGGTGGTGGCGGAAGCACGTGTAGACGGGCCTTGATTCTTACAACTAGGAGTACTGTAGCTTAAAAGCCTTCAAAATAAAAACATTCCTTCTTGTCCCATTCTCAAGAAAAAGAACAATGTGGCTGTATGGCTCCCATGTAGATAACTTCCACACATCTTACTTCATGACAAGCCTGCCTAATTTTTTTCTAGGCAAAAGAGCTTGAATTCCTTGGCTTTTCTTTGTTTGCTCTTCAAACGTCCACTATTTTAATTGCCCTCCTTTGGAATGTCACTGTCAGAATCAAAAGTAGCACTTCTTGGCTCTAACTTGCCTCTGAGGCTGATTTAGGGGTGAAGCAGAACTTTCATTGGCAGGAAAAGTCCATGCTTCTCTGACCATGTTTACAAGTTGAAGGGGAGACTGATGGGGCCACAGCCGACCACACCCTGTCACAACCCCCAAGGAGAGCTTTACAATGCAAGGCAAAACTATATGCACAGGACTTCCCTGGTGGTGCAGTGGTTAAGAATCCGCCTGCCAATGCAGGGGACATGGGTTCGAGCCCTGGTCTGGGAAGATCCCACATGCTGCAGAGCAACTAAGTCCATGCGTCACAACTACTGAGCCTGCACTCTAGAGCCCAAGAGCCACAACTACTGAGCCCACGTGCCACAACTACTGAAGCCTGCATGCCTAGAGCTCGTGCTCCGCAGCATGAGAAGCCTGTGCACCACAATGAAGAGTAGCCCCCACTCGCTGCAACTAGAGAAAGCCCGCGCGCAGCAACGAAGACCGCATGCAGCCAAAAATAGATGAATGAATGAATGAATGAATTAAAAAAAAAAACTATATGCACAGCTGGGAGGAGGAGCGATCAGGACTTCCAAATTCTGCTCATTGCTACTCTAGACTTCAAATACCTAATTGGAGTTCCTTGGCAGGACAGTCATGGACATCAAGAGAAGGTATAGTGCTCAGGACCAGTGAATAACTAAAATTATGTAGTTCCTTGTTACACTCTCTGTGAAGAGGAGGAAATAGAGGGACTAAAGTATAAGCAAGAAGTTATTCTATCAGCCAGCAAAGTTCACTTTGAGTCTTTGGTAGAGCCTCAAAGTTGTAAACTGACTTGATGATTCAAAAATAAACAAACTTTTGAGTCAAAGTTATAAAGATATTCATTTATATATTTCAAAGACAACACCAACTATTTGAGGAGTTCTCCTCTACACATCTCTGGGTTAATAGTGAAGGGCTCAGTAGATAAAAGCTACCAGATATCAACCTCTTCGTTTTCTAAAATACCAACATGATTCTTGTATTAATGGTAAGTCCAAGGCTACAATTACACGTTTTTGCTCAGAGTGTTCAATCCAAGGAACATGATTTTCTTTTTTTTTTTTTTTTTTTTTTTGATTTTCATTTTTATTTGTAGCTGTTTGGGAATGAAGAAGTAAAAAAATCTTCTTACCATGCTAATTTCTTAGTTTTGACCAGTGTACTCTGGTAATGCAAGATGTTAACACTGGGGGAAGCTGGATGAAGGGCATACGGAAACACTTAACTATTCGGCAAATTTTCTGTAAATTAAAAAATTTTCCAAAATAAATAATTTTAAAAAGTCTTGTTACCATTGAAGAGTCAGTAAAGCAAAAATTTGGACAAGAAGATCAAGGATAGGAAAAGCTGCTTTGCAAAAATGCTTTTGTTCAAACAAGAGGTGAGGGGTTGAAAGAGAATCAAAGATTTCTTTGGGCTGTAAAGTCTGATACTAAATATTCAGATTATTTACTAACTGGTTCCTATCCAGTCAGTGAAAACTAAGAGGTACAACGGCTCCTGCTGTTGAGTAGGGATTGAGTTAGATAGCCCTAATTAATGCAACTAACATATTAGCTAAATTGCCTTAGCTAAGGTGGTGACTCCTGAATTTCTATTCGGGTCACAGGCATGTCGGTTTGGTTAGAAGAGGACCTAAGGGAATTCCCTTAAGTCTCTTCATGTAAATACAGTTTTTTTACTTTTACTATCTGCTTTTTGAAGGTGATCTGGTGTGGGAGGTGAAGGAGATTATGGGGCGGGGTTAAAGCTACTCTGTGGGTTGCTATCACTTTCAGGGGGATGGGTAGTTGTCCACCAAAACCCACCCCCCCTTCTTCTTTAGTGAATAGAGTTTCAGCTGAGCACACTTCCCAGCCTCCTGTTATTAGATGTGGCCATGTGGTCACGTTCTCACCTGTGGAAAAGATATATGTCCCTCTGGGGGTCCACTTTTCAAGCATCAGACACTGGTCCTCCACGTTCTTCTCCCTTCCCACGGGGACCCAGATGTGGCAGGGATCTTTGCCTGAGCCATGAACGTGACACCAATGCCCTACAGTGTGGCAGAGCACGAAGACAGAAGGGCCTTGCAATAACTGGGTCTGGATGTGCCCTGAGCCACCCCATTAAAAAGTCTGGTTATCCTGAAACTGATGTGCTGTGGAGAAACCATGTGGTGAGACCCCATTGATATGCAGAGAGAAGCTGAAGGGATGCTGGCTGACCTGGCCCCTGCTGTCTGAGAGTTTCCAGCTCAGGCACCAGATGTGTGACAGAGCAGCCTCTGAGATGACCCCAGCCCTGTCATGTCTGACTGCAGCACCGGGAGACTCTGAACCATACCCACCTCGAAGAGCCTCTCCTGAACTCCCGACTCACAGAAACCTTGAGAGATTAGAAATGATGGTTGTTGTTCCAAACCACTAGGCTCTGAAGTGATTTGTAACGCAACGAGAGATAACCAGAACAACCTCTGTTATAACAGATCCGCCTTACCATGATGTGCCAGAGCTTTAACTCTGTCAAAATTATCCTGAAAAAACAAAACAAAACACACGCCCCTTCCGCCTCACACAGAGCCTCGCAGTTCATTCACATGTGTCATTACCTTTAGAACATTTTGTAGATGGGAAAAAAGATAGAGAGGTTAGGTAACATCATGCTCAAACCTGAACAGTGAATCAGAGACTATGGTTTCTGATTTCTAGTCCATTATTTCTTATACTTGGCTATAGATTCATACAAGAGGGCAGAAAAAGAGCTTAGAGATTAGGAAATGAAGCACTAAACATAAGCTACCTGTATTAAGTGCATGATACCAATGTGCCAATAGCGCGTGTGTGTGGGAAGGAATGAGTATGTGCCCACCTGTGTGTGCGGAAAGAGCTCAGAGGACCAGCCAGAAATCAAGTTATGACATAACAGTTTCTCCTTCAGGGGATTTGCATTTCTGCCCTGGCTCTGTACCATGGAGGTTTGTACTGCGATCTTTGAGTCTCTGGTTTCCTCACGCATAAGTGAGGCAGCTGGACTAGATGTCTTTCCCGGGCCATCCAACGGTGGGGAGGCAGCTCCTACTCTGAAATCAACACCAAGTCACCGGCTACCACATCTGCATGGCCCATTCCTAGCTGGGATCACAGGACAAGCAGTAACCACAAAATAGCAATTTTCTTCTCTATTCTCCTAACGCCAGGTCTTAGATGATGAAATGTATATCACTGACTTTGCCAAAGGCTAAAAACCCTCTATTTTTAATTCAGATTAAATCATAATCTGTGCTCCAGCTTCCTTCCTGTTCGTGTGGAAATTTCAGTCTCAAGGCAGTAACGAAACAATGATAGCTACATACACAGGCTCCATCTGCATGGAGCACGTTCAGTTCCAAAAACATCTCTGCGCATTTCAGAGGGAGGATTAGGCTAAACAACATTTCTTAAAGAAAAAGGAGGAGGAGGAAGAGGAGAAATCCAAATAACTAACAAACACTAGTAATAGCACTCTGAGAAAGTAAACCATCCATAAAGTACACTAAACATTTTCTCAGAGAAAAAAAGAGGAGGAAGAGAATTCAGTGTCTAACAATAGAGATCTGAGTGAATAAATCCATCTAGAAAGTACAATATACAACTATCAAATGTCATGCCCTTTCAAATCCTTAAGTGTGTAGAAAATGGTCATAATTACAGCTGAGTAATATGGGTGGTTTACAAAACATAGGTACAAGGTGATCCCAATTTTGAATTGAAAATACTACTTATTTATTATCCACATGAGAAAAAGATTGAGAGGATATAGAATAAAATACTGACACTGGTTTTACCAAATAGGAGAATGGATGATTTTTCTTTTGATATTTATCTGTAAATATCACTTTTCCTCAATAAGTGTATCACTTTGATAACCTGAAAAAGTTATTTAAAGAAATTAAAAATTACAACCTTGGCTGGTATCAAATATTTAAATATTTTAAATTAAAATAATTGATTTTGTGTTCAACATGATTAATGAAAAGGAATGCCAAATATGCCAAATATATACATCTTCTCTAAAATATATTAGTAACGCTAAATTAAAATAATTTAAAAATAACCAAAAAAAGATTCTAATGTGCAACAGCATTGACTACAATCCATGCCCTTTTCTCTCCAATTATTCCTGCTAACAAAAGGATTTCTTACCAATAAACACTCAACACAGAAACTGCATTTACTTAGTCAACTTTGGTTGCCACCAGACTCAGGCTGAGTTTCATCACTACAGTTGCTAAGCATAAAATTTGCAAACATTGATTTTGTCCCCCCCCCCCCCGCCCCCGCTTAACCTGCATGAACCTCATAAAGGAAGCACATGAAAGTACTCAGCAGTCGCTGCACGAACACTTAGGGTTTTAGTTTTCTCCCCAGCGTCACCAACATCAGCTCTCTAATTTCAACCTAACTTTAAGGGGAGAGCAAATCCAAACCAAAACAAGGCAAACACCCTTGAAGGCAGACTGCAGTTCAGATGGAGGAAAAAAAATCACCTTCTAGACTAATTCCATTGTTGGAGAACTCTTTTCAGTACCTCGCGTTCATAACAGAACAGTTGTAATATATGCAAGCAAGCTGCTGGCCCTGCGCAGTGTGGTGGAGAAAACCCCTGCGACAGTTTCTCACCAAGGCTTGATGGGCTCCGCTGCTCCAGGGGGAAGGACCGAGGGTGTGGGGCATGGGTTCCGCGGGCACATCCACATTTGCACCTACCTGGGCTCTACCCAGGCTGAGCCGCATTGTCTGCCTTCAGCTGATGCAGTGACCTCACTGGGAGCTCAGTCAGGTAAAACCAGAAGCCTTTACTAGTCTGTGCAGCTCCTTCCGTAGAAATATTGCATGAGTCAGCTTTTATCTCTCAAAACCCAACACACAAAGGCTTTACAAAAACCTGATTGGCAACTTTCTCCCTGCCTTTTTCCCCCTGGTGTGCAGACCACAGACTTCAGCATCACTAAGAGCCTTAAATGAAACATGACATCATTCAGCTGAGAAACAGGACAATAGACACCACTGTGGGTAACTTGAAAATGCACACTTCGCTGAGCAACACCCTGCGACTGCCATTCTTTTGTGAACATCAAATACAACCCACACTCGCCTATAGCTGCTTGGGCTCTACCTTCCTGGCTCTGGCCACGGTTCTCATTAAACTCCACAAAAGCGGCAAGGTCTCAGAGCTCTCATATTTTCAAGTTCGCTTCTCGAACTTTGTCTGTTTCAAAGGAAAGGGACACATCTTTTGCATAAGTTTTAAAGTGAAGTTTGGGGGTGGGGTGGAGAATAACACACAGTTGAAGGAAGTTTGAATCCTTAGTTTCCCTTAACGAGACAATTAATACAGTTTTAAGTATGTGAACTTACACAAGAATACATTTAAGCTTGAGTATTTTAAAAACAGTATTGAAAAAGCTATCTGAAGACAAACACCTAAAATGTAAACTTAAGGCATTTCTTAGGAAAACTGTTTAGTTCTGTGACTTTATATTCATAAATACTAAGTAGTGGGCTTCCCTGGTGGTGCAGTGTTTAAGAACCCACCTGACAGTGCAGGGGACATGGGTTCAAGCCCTGGTCCCAGAAGATCCCACATGCCGTGGAGCAACTAAGCCCGTGCACCACAACTACTGAGCCTGCGTGTCACAACTACTGAAGCCCACTTGCCTAGGGCCTGTGCTCCACAACGAGAGAAGCCACCGCAATGAGAAGCCCAAGCACCGCAACGAAGAGTAGTCCCCGCTCGCCACAACTAGAGAAAGCCGGCACACAGCAACGAAGACCCAATGCAGCCAAAAATAAATAATAAATTAATTAATTAATAAAAAAATACTAAGTAGTAAAGACAGAATGATCTTACTCCCCCACTTTCGTAGGAGTTTCGAATTATATTGGGTTTCCATTTCCCTAAGGCTACCTGTCCTTCTTAAAATGCTATATCTATTTTTATATCAAGATTGAAAAGGTTCTTATTTGAGAAAGATATTGAGTTCTTCAGATGAAGGTCTTCAGGAGTACAAAAATATTCTTGAAAACTGATACCACTGCACCATGGAGCTAAAACTCAAAGTATGGGGCTTCCCTGGTGGCGCAGTGGTTGAGAGTCCGTCTGCCGATGCAGGGGACGCGGGTTCGTGTCCCGGTCCGGGAGGATCCCACATGCCGCGGAGCGGCTGCGCCCGTGAGCCATGGCCGCTGAGCCCGAGTGTCCGGAGCCTGTGCTCCGCAGCGGCAGAGGCCATGACAGTGAGAGGCCCGCGTACCACAAAACAAAACAAAACAAAACAAAACAAAACAAAAGTAAACCAGAAACTCAAAGTATGGATTATGCCCATGTATAGACACCTAAAAGTAAACTATTTCAGAGGATCAAAATCCTTTAAATAGAAGTTCCGTTTAAAGCGTTCACTGGTGGTTATGGAAAATAACATTAGCCGATCATCTTTAATACAGCTATTTCTATCATGCCTATTAAGTGATTTTAAACTATCAACATAATAGGATAATTTGTTTTAATGCCTATTTCCTTTCAAATAAGGCTGAACAGATGCAGGGCTACATCAGTGGGCCATTATGGTGGAAATTTATCAATCAGTTCAGAAGACAACTTGTTTCTCCCCCACAAAACTCACCAGTTTGATGGAAATCACTAAGTCACAGATGCTGAAAAGGTAGTTTGAGAGGAAGGGCCCTCCCTGGGCTGTGGGGACTCTCTTAGTCCTCTATTCTGTCCTCCGTAGTGATCGCTCTTGCCCTCCGAAATGACGCCCCCCAGACCCGTGTCCAAGTCCCCCATTTCTGCTGAACTAAGAGTCAGGTCAAATCTTACGAGCCCCATCTAATCTTCCACAACCACTCCAGCCCACTGCTCTTTCCATTTGTTAAACGACTGTTTATTGCACTTAGAGTAAGTGTCACGTGGTCTTATATTTATTTTCTAATCGTCTCTCTCCTACCCTGGATTATTAGCTTGCGGAGCAGGGACCCTTCCGATGCTGTAGGTTTGATATTCATGTGGAAGACACACAGATCTAAACTCTGTGATGGGCTGGTATCTACAGAGGCCCTTGGCTTCTTTATTTTGGCCACGTCACGCAGCATGTGCGGATCTCTGTCCTCCGACCAGGAATCAAACCCGCGCCCCTTGCAGTGGAAGCGTTGAGTCTTAACCACTGGACCGCCAGGGAATTCCCTCTTGGCTTCTTATTGACTCATTTGCTTCCCGTGCATATCGGCAGATGACAAGTTAACTCCTTTATCTTCCAATAAAATTTTATTGTACTTGGATTTTGTGTGTGTGTGTGGCCAAGAAACGTATTTTTAAAAAGCCATTTCTGAGAGATGCTGTGTACGTTACAATGATTTAAAGTATACAGGAGGATGTGTGTAGGCTATTTGCAAATACTACGCTGTTTTATAGAAGAGACGAGCATCAGGTAGATTTTGTTGCTGAATGAATTAACAGATGAGTAGTGCATAGGGCCTAGGAGGGATGATACAGACACAGAAGAGCAGAGAGGAAAGGAAAGGGAGGAGGAAGTTACATTTCTTGAGCAACTTTCAAGGTTCTTTCCCACCAGAGAGCAGGGGAGCGCCTCAGTGTCTCCTTCAGGCCTCTCATCGCCCCACCTCAGCTCTGATGGCTTTGCTCTCCAGGCCCTCCCATCTCACCCCACACATGGGTTGCCCTGGGCGATCAGCAGGTCTTGCAGGTGCCCTGCCGTCTTGCTACTGGACTTTCGTGCATGCAGCAAAATCCGTCCCAAGACATGTGAAAGGAACAAATACTAGTGCCGCTCCTGGCTGCATATTTTATTTGCCAATATTAACGGGAGGTGAAAAGATTGTTTTTGCTCAGCAAAATCTCTTTTTCAATGATAGTGAGATTGGCCACAGATAAATGCACATGTATGCCTTGTTGGGTGGAAAAGACACTCTCACTGGAACGCAGCTCTTGTTAATTCCCTCACGACACTGGTTACAGGAAGCACAGGAGCTATTCACAGTATCCTCGCCAGGAGTGGGAGACCCAGGGGTGAAAGAGCAGCACCCACAGGACATGCCTGCAGCCAGCAGGACACAAACCAGCCGTCGAGTCAACTGCAGGCCAGTCGTGTGGCCTAACTGGAGGGAGACCAGGAAGCCCTGCCATTGACAAAATCCCTTCCCGGGAATCTGCCACAGGGCCTGCAAGTCCACTGTGAGAAACCAGTTCTTTTTGGTTTAAGGTAAAAGTCGTCAGTTAAAACGCTAATATCCCCTGGGAAGGGTTATGGAGTCACTGCCACAGTGGTGTCGTCCGCCTGAGCCTCCTTCTGAGGGTCCACAGGGGTGCTTAGGAAGGAGGTGGGAATGGGGTTGTGTGGCAGGGCTGTGAGGTTGCGGAGAGAAGCACAGACAACACGCAGCTCTGGGGGCTTAGCACGGTCTGACCTAACAGACAGACTTGGCTGACTCTGCAGCTAGGCAACAGCTCCAAGCAGCTGGGCAACGAAGGATGAAAGAATGGCCCGGGGAAAGGAAGGAGGGCAAAGGCATGCATACATTTTTCAGACTCAAGGAAAGATTTTGCTTTCTACCATCCAGGTAAGGCAGATTTAGACAATCATCTTACATTTTCAGATGCAAAGGTGCTAGAAGTTATAAGGGTATTTCAAGTCACAACTAATATTTTATATACGGAGCATAACAATTTAAAGGCCGGAGCGGCGGGGTCGGGGGAGGGACCTGTTTATTTTGTGGTTTAGGACATTGCCGCTGTGACACATTTCCCAATACAAATGGTAAAACCAACTGTTTTCTAATGCATGGGCCACTGACAAAACACTTTTTTTTTTTTTTTGTCTGTTAAGAACATTTTTCTTTGAAAGAAAAGAGCATGAGATTATATTTTCTAAGCGCATGCCACAGAATAAAAGTAAACGTTAAAGTGAGTTGCATGCCAGGAGGTGTCACACATCCCACTGTCCCATTGATGTCCCTTAGGAGGACACGGTGACCTTCCTCCTGAAAGTGAGATATCATGTACTAACACCCATCTGCACTGCAGTCTTTGTTTATTAAAAATCTCTATACACTATTCCAGACTTGTACCCAGAAAATGTCACCAGCTATAAACTGCCTTGCTATTGTTATATAAACCAAACCATATACTTTGCTAAACAAACAAAAGAGCTAATCTGTTTTTTTCTTTCTCAAAGACTATTTTCAAAGTGAAATAATTTTAATGATAAGTGACTTTGTCTTCACAAATTTAAGGAGTGTTTACTCTTAGCAAAAGACATAGGTTTAAGGCAGACACAAGCCCTCAAGTCTAGAAGATAGTAAATGAAAGGAGTATTATTTTTTGTTAGTCCTGGAGTATTGAATCTAACAGAGGAAACCAAACAGTAAATAATCAATAGTTACCAGTATACAAATTATCCAACTGAAAATTTAATTCCTCACATCCCCCATTGCATGAAAATGTCAGTATTGAGGCATCATGGTGAGAACTTTAGAAAACAAACCCACAAATTCACAACACTTTTTCACGGCTCACCCTTACCTTGCCATTCAAGTCACGATTTAACCTCTCCATCATATACCACTCTGCCATGAAAACCACTGAGACGGGCTGGAAGGGCACACATCCTGGGGACTCTGAAATTGTGCTGTTTCAGGAGGTCCTCCGTGGGCTCACTCTCTCTCTGTGATAGTCGTTAGCTCTGTTTTTCATGATGTTTTTTTATTAGGATATTTTGGTCTTCACAGTCCAGAGTCAATGAAATCAAGTCTTAGTTATTTCTGAACTGAACAATTTTTAGACAGCAAGCAAGCAATATGTTACAAATAGTCTTTTGCTTTCAATACTAGATCAGTCCCATCTTTAAGGACACCACGGGAGGACTCGCTGGCTGAAAGCACAATGAGCTAATTATCCCTCTAAGAATGCAGTCTGTTTCCAGACACATTTTTCTCCAGGAGATAACACACATCTAATCCATTCATAACTAAAGGCATTCAACACAATCTATACTTTGGAAAACACTCTTTAAAAAAATGTACTTGAACTTGTAGAAGGGGCTTGGAGACTCTTTTGAAATCCTGCAGCAGTATTTTCCGAAATAATCATTAAAACAAGAATCTATTATAGTTTCAGGGTGACAACCATGGAGGTTCCTAACTCTTATGCCAGCTTGCAAAACCATTTCACATCCTGGCAGGGGAGAGAGACAGCCCCCTTGGCCAGCCTTTTCCCCACAGCTCCGAGAGGATGGAGTGATGGGGTGGGCTCAGCTCGACCTCTCCAGCCGCATCCCCATCCTGTAGATTCCGAGATGGTGGGTTCAGAGAGACCGTTATCAAAAGTAGCGGTGGTGAGGATGTAAGCTTGCGGAGGAAACATAGACAAGCCACCAGAGTGGTTATGAATCAGTCCCTGAACTTGTTCTGAATCTTCCCTCCAGCAACTGCCATCCTTTAGAATCACCACCATCAGTCTTCTTTCCCCAACCTCAAGGCTACCTTCAATGTCACAGTGGCTGACAGCTGAACCTCCAGGTGTGCGACCTGAGAGCAAATGGATTCATCCCGGGGGGAGGCTACCTAATTTCTAGAACTGAAGTGGGGTGGTTGGAGCTTCTATTCGTTTGGTCTCCTTAAACTATTCGCAAGGACAACCCCATTCAGGCAGAAATCTGTAAAAGGTCAAATACAGACCCCACTCCAGGAAAGCAGAACTTATTCCTCTCTAAAGGACGTAGTACTTTCTAGGTTTTTTTTTCTTTTTTTAAACCAGAGAAGGCAATGAGGTTGCCGCCTTTGTTACGGTATTACAACGGTCTTAAATACCCGTCTGTTGCCATGTGTCCTGGTCTTTGCCCTTGGCACACACAGCAACGACCTACTGACCTTCTCCCTCCACACCTTCTCTCTACTTTAACTAAGAGCAACCACCCCTAACTCAGCCTTGCTAACCGGGGGCCTAGTTCACAAGCTCCGTGCTGGGCTCAGTGAAGACAGTTGCGTGCCAGGAGGTGTCACACATCCCACTGTCCCACTGATGTCCCTGAGGAGGACACGGTGACCTTCTGGAAGCTCCTGTCCAGCGGGACTGCACAAGCATCAGATACATAATGACAAGCGTGACGAGTGTGACGAAGCAACAGCTCAGATGTAACAAGAACTGTATCCGTAAACATTTGCTCTGTTTTCCTAAACTGTCTCTCCCCGTTTTCAAACTGCCCTTCAAGTAATACGGAAAGTGGATAGCAACTTCACACTGACAGTAACATCAAGCTGATTGAAGTTGCCTGCACTTATATTTCCTTTTCAGTCTTAGAGATCGAGCGCTGTTGGACTCACCTTTCATCTTAGGTTTAATTACTTGGTATCCAAGCTGAGAGCCAAACTTGCTGAGAGTTTTTGTGCGTCTAAACACTTGCCTAATTCCCAGTTCCCACAGAGGTACATGAAGTAACTTGTTTATGTTCACAGAACAAAGGAAAGGAAATAGGGCTGTCTGTTAGCCTACAGGGTTAATCTTAATTAGGCCAAGAAACGAGTGGCACCAAGTTTATTTTGGTTTGTTCTGAATAAAATAATTCCAAGTTCTTTATAAGTAGATGAAAGAAAAAAAGAGAGAAAGAAGGAGAAAAAGCCCAAACATTTATACGAGCTGCAGGAACGGTGGGATGATGGGGGAGTTCCTTCACTACCACTATGATCTAGTTTCTGCCTTTTCTTTAAGGAACATGTATTATTTGTGCAATTAAACTAGAAGAAATAAAATAAATAAAATTTAAAAATAAAATTAAGAATTTATGTGAAGGCGATTCCCCATGTGCGGACCCTTCCCCACCCCGTCTTTCTCCACACGCCCTGCTCCCTGCTGGCTGGCTTCCAGTTGGGTTTGGCTAATGGGAGACACCAGTGCTATGAGGCAGCAGGAGAAGGAAACAGGGGTTTACCTGCCTGCCCCCTGGCTGATGAGGAGTGTGGGGTTCAGCAGTGGCTGCATCCGAGGCAGCCCGGCCTCCACGGTCCCAGCTCTCCCTGGGCTCTCCTAACTCCACGGTGTCCCCTTGGCCATCCAGGGTCCCTGCGGTTGTCCCCAGGAATGGTGGTTAAGGCTTCCCGCCATTGCTGCAGTCTCTGGGTGCCACACATTCCTCGCTAGCTCCCACGGCCTCACCACCTTCAGTGAAGTAGCCCCTTCGTTAAACTCTCCATTTGAACCAGTCGAGCAATTTCTTGCCTGGTCCCTGGCTGATACAATCTCACAGCGACTTCAGACTCTCTGGTCTGAAAAGCAGACAAGTTTGACTTCACAGGCTTAGGCCTCAGGTTTGACCATAGCTTTTCACTGGGTGGTATACTGCCCCATTTTTAGCCCTTTTTTATTTAACTGGCTGCTTCATTCAGCTCAATGAAATAAACAATTAGAACTTATTCTATGCCAGAAACATATTTTGAATTTGATATCTACTGATATATTTGTTAACTCAACAAATATTTATTGAACAGCTAGTACGTGCCAGGCACTATATAAGCACTAAAGATAAAGCAGTGAAGAAAATGGGTGACAGCCCCTACCTTTCTGGAGTTTACTTGTGGGTGGAGGATAGCTGGATTAAATTCCCACAATAACAGTATTTCAATATTGGAAAGATACTTTGAGGTTTTCTAATCTAACTTCCTATCTGGTGTTTGAATAATCACTTACAATAGCTCACCAAGTACGGCCAGTCTCTGCTAGGAGACTGTTAGTTACCAGACATTTGATCCCTGCCCACACTTTGGGCAAGCTAATCTTTATTAGATTTAAAGTAATCTAATCTTTAAAGTCTTTTCTCACATTGAGCTGAAGTTCTTCAAGGACCACTACAGGAAAACACATTTCAGATCACACCTCACCTCCATTTTGAAGTTCATTAATTATCTGAGATGCTACCAGGTCTCCCATTCATACTTGCCTCTTCATTCAAGTATCTACTGAGTAAACCACCCTAAGTGATTCTGGAGGCAGGGTTCAAGGGGGTGGTGGGGGAGTCGCCCCTAGTGCTGTGGGGAGCATGGGATCGTGCTGAAAAAAGGCACCACCCCCGGACCGCATTCTTCAGGCGTCTCAAGATCTTGCTTTTCTGCAGCTTCTACCAAAATGTTTTCAGAATCTCCACAATCCTCATGCCTACTTACCCCTGTAAAAAATACTGAAAAGATACCACTCTGGGGAATGTCCTCTGGGAAAGAGACGTTCTCTCCGCTACTCCTACGTCAGATTTTTAGATTCAGCAACAACAGTCTGTCCTCAGAGGGCACAGAGTGTGGCCAGGGAGACAGACACTGAGCGATCACACGAACAAGTGACTAATTCTACGTGAGATGTGGACTTTGCAGAGAAGGCACGGGGGGCTGTGAAAACATGTCCAGGGGGACCAGGGCAGGTTTGGGGTGGTCAGGGAAGGTTCCCTGTGGGAAGGGTGTGTGAACTGACATCTGAAGGCTGAGAAGAAGTTAGCTGGGGGAAGCCAGGCAGACAGAAGAGACCACCCAGATCATTTTACTTCCCGAAAGCGCAGATGGCTGGTGTACTTGGCGTTTCGCCCATGGTGATCATTCAACCTAGATTTTTCTCTGGACAATCTTGTTTGCCAATATAATATTGCATACCACAATTAATAACTACGTTTACTGTAACTCTGCCCCCTTATTAAAGAATCTTCTAGTTTCCTTCTCTACTCTGGGTGACCCATCTTCTAATCTGCACACATCAGCCTCTCTCGTTTGGCCTTTTCTTTCTCCCCCTCCAGACATGGGGCAGAGCTGCTTGGGCAGTAACCGTGACTGTTCTTGTGCAACCACTTGGACAGGGCGGCTTATACGGTGTGGTTACAGTAAATCACAACATAAACTTCCCTGCCCAGCGTTTTCATCTAGGTGTAATCAGATGAAAAGGAACATCAAAGGAGCCTGAAGAGGAGAAGCCTGGAGGAGGGGCCGTTCCACTCAGCTGGTGGTGCCACTACTAGGGGACTTAGGGACTGACTGTGCACACGTGAGCCTTGAGTACTTCCCAGGACCACTTAGTCACCTGTCTCAGGACACCCAAAGCTAGGGACAAATTCCTGGTGCCAGTGTGGCTCCAAACATGACACCTGCTTAGGAGTCTATGCAAATCAGGACATGACAAAAGGTAAACCCCGATGAACAAAGCTGCTCTGAGAACACTGGGGCATTAGATTTTTTACAAGGATGGTTGGTTATCATCCTAGTGATGTCATAGTAAAAACCACCCCCAAAGCTGAACTTATTCTGTTCAATCCAAATCATCATTCAGCGCTTGTAACATGATGCAGGGAGAGGACATAGACCTGGAGCTGGGATGTGTGGAATCACAGTTCCCCTAGACAGTTGGGTCACCTTCGGCAAGTCACTCACCTCTCTGGCTTCCAGATTCCTTCTAGATTAGTAAAGTGAAAACTCTGGAGCCTACGGCATTCAAGAATGCTTTTGCAAACTATTATATAGAGAATGAATAAACAACAAGGTCCTACTGTATAGCACAGGGAACTAAATTCAATACCCTGTAATAAATCATAATGGAAAAGAATAGGAAAAAGAATATATATATATGTATAACTGAATCACTTCGCTGTACAGCAGAAATTAACACAACATTGTAAATCAACTATACTTCAATATAATAAATTAAAATAAAAAAGAACGCTTTCCAAATCTTCGAATCTAAGATTCCATGGTTTGGGGTGATGTGTCGACACAATGACCCACTTCTTAACTACACAGTCTCTCTCGAGGCTCTCATATAACTCAAGGATCTTAAATGTGGTCCCTACTATTATAGTCAGAAAACCATGAATTGATACAAAAACCAGGAGCATATGGCCTTTGTATAGGGAAGCTGCTTTAAATTATCTATAATTCCTCATGTGGCAGAAGTTGTGATAAGACACCTTAAGCCATCTGACAATGTCTGAAATTGGAATTCAACTCTATTTTCAGGTGTACATCTCAGATTCTGTGTGGGGAGCCAAGGTTGGGGCTGGAGGTGAGAGATCTGATGATAATGAAAGACTTGGTGGTCCTGGGAGAGACTGGGGAAGGAAGTCAGGCCTGATAAATAGAACTCCTGGGGATGCCTGGTGAGACCTGAAGACTCGCCCAGAAGTTGTGATCTGAGGCTGTGCAGGCAGAGTGTGACTTGAAGACTTGTTATTTGTCAACACTGGGTTTAAATTTTTTGAATTGATAAACCAAAGTTTAAAAGTCAGGCCATTTCAAAAATAGCAATGCAAAAAAAATAAAAAGTAAAAATCAGGATATCTCACATATAAATCCAGATTTTTCTGCTTGGGGAGGAGGTGCCAAAAAAGAACCAATAAGCACCCGTCACCACTGCCCTTATATTCCCACTCAGCAGCAATGGGTGGGGCTAAGCTTGCTCCCTTCACCTTTGCCGTGCACTTTCTAGTTTGCTGCAGGCCTCACCACTCCCTTTATTCATTTATTAACATCTTTATTGGAGTATAACTGCTTTACAATGGTGTGTTAGTTTCTGCTGTATCACAAAGTGAATCAGTTATACATATACATATGTCCCCATATCTCCTCGCTCTTGCGTCTCCCTCCCACCCTCCCTATCCCACCCCTCTAGGTGGTCACAAAGCACCGAGCTGATCTCCCTTGTGCTCTGCAGCTGCTTCCCACTAGCTATCTATTTTACATTTGGTAGCACCACTCCCCTTAGTATCACACTCACCTGCATTCACTCTTTTATAGAACCTGCCTGGCTCTGGAGCCTGGAAGTATTTAACTCTGTGTCACACTCATGGACCTTTGGACACTACACTGTGTACTAGGTTAGTAGTTCTAGAACGACCAGATTACTAGAAAATGATGCTGTAAGAAAAATTTATTTCTCTTCAATTTGTAAGTCATATAAAAGTGAAACATGAAGGATTAAAAATATCACTTGTTGTTTGTTACTTTATACAAGATCAGGCAAAAAAATGTACCATAAGACCAAAACCATCTTGGAAAGAATCAGTGAAGGGAGTAAGGGAAAAATGTTTATAGAAGCGGGGTGGGGAGAATGTTAATGGCAGGTCAGGAAATTGGAACTTTTTTTTTTTTTTAAAGATAACTGAGTTAAATTTGTTTTATTTTATTTTTTGGCCATGGCGAGGCTTGCAGGATCTCAGTTTCCTGACCAGGGATCAAGCCCCTGCCCCTGCAGTGGAAGCACCGAGTCCTAACCACTGGACAGCCAGGGAAGTCCCTGGAACTGTCTTTACCATTTAACCTCATTAGCTTTTATTTTCGTTTGCCACTCTTACTATTAATTAAAGTCTGTATTCTACTAGTGCTTTCACAAACCTTGAACATATCAATAAATGTTAGAATTTGTGCAGGGTCTCTATGGAGGAATTAAGGTGGACGAAGCAGTCAAGTTGGTAATTCTGCCAAAACAAACACCCAGGTAACTCGGCGTCATAGTTTTTGACATTTAAAAATACTGGGACAGTAAGGCCAAAACCACAGCCCTGGAAGAATGACACACTGAGTTGTCCAGCAACACTTGAGGGTCCCTTACAAGGACTGAAGTCAGGATTCGTTTTTGATACCCTTCTGAAAGACAAGCCAAGATCAACTATAAATGTTAAACTTCACATATCATATCCTAATCTCATAGAAG